>NC_069501.1:669494947-669794947 GCF_027579735.1 Bombina bombina | reverse complement strand
CTAATTTACTCCTATTATCAATTTTTCTTTGTTCTCTTGCTATCATTATTTGAAAAAGAAGGCATCTAAGCTTTTTTTTTGTTTCAGTACTCTGGACAGAACTTTTTTATTGGTGGATGAATTTATCCACCAATCAGCAAGGACAACCCAGGTTGTTCACCAAAAATGGGCCGGCATTTAAACTTACATTCTTGCATTTCAAATAAAGATACCAAGAGAATGAAGACAATTTGATAATAGGAGTAAATTAGAAAGTTGCTTAAAATTTCATGCTCAATCTGAATCACGAAAGAACATTTTTGGGTATAGTGTCCCTTTAAATTAATGACATCATCTTCTACAATCGATAATTATATATTTATAATTGATAGTAGAGAGGAAAAACTTTTTCTATCATAGATTTTTTGAATTATCTCAACGATAATAGTACAAGGTTATGATTTACTGGCGAGTCTAACCTGTTAAAAGTGAACTTCTTGGATCTAACATTGGAGAGTGTAGAAGAAACAGGCAACATTATCTCAAGCACTTACCGAAAACCCACTGCAGGTAATACCATTCTGCACGCCTATTCTGCGCACCCACCACATCTTCTAAACTCTATTCCAAAAAGTCAGTTCCTCAGACTAAGGAGGAATACTAATTGTGAGCATACTTATAACATGCAATCTGAGGAATTAAAGAGTAGACTCCTTAACAGGGGCTATGATCATAAATTACCGAACTCTGCTCAGGAAGAAGTGAGAGGTGGCCCAAAATTTAACACAAAATCTAGGAGATCCTTCTCAGAAGGAGCCATAGTTTTTAGCACCCTGTATTCTTTACAGTTCAACAAATATGTTGAAATTTTGAAAAACATATCAAATTACTAGATAATGAACATGCTATGGCACCATTCACTGACAAATGTAGGTTTGTATCTAGAAAACCAGAAACTCTTGGTTCAAAGCTTTCCCTCAGTATGATTCAAACAAACCAAATACCACAACTTGGTTACACTGTAAGGGGAATTTCAAGTGTAACAACTTCAATTGCAAAATGGTAACAGTGGGACATAACTTTAATTCTACTGTTTTGACAGTAACTTTCATGCCACTTGCAGAACAAGATGGGTCATATACCTAATAACCTGTAAAAACTGTAAATAACAGTATGTTGGCCAAACCTCTCACGAACTCCAAGACAGAGTCAGAGAGCACCTCGGGGATGTGGAGAATTTTAGCAAAGATTCTGCCATAGCTAAACATTTCAATGGCCTGCACCTCACTAGTGTTCCCAACTTTGGGGTGCAGATCATTGAGATTGTAAAAGGGCACCTTAGGGGGTTGATAGACATAAATCACTAACAAAAAGAGAACTATTCTGGATACTGAAGTTTGTTGCAAGACATCCAAAAGGTATTAACCTAGATTGGGATGTCTCAGATTTTACAGACTAATTTTCTATAACCATAGATTAATGCCAACCTTCTTGTTTAGCTTTTCTGTTAGTTTTACATGAATCAATTTTTACTACACAAGTATTTTCCTATATATATATATATATATATATATATATATATATATATATATATATATATATATATATATATATATATATATATATATATATATATATATATATCTTTAAAAACATATTTTTTTAAACAATGAATTAACTTGCCTTAGGTAGGCACTAAAGAAAATTGTTCAATTGAACATTAAATAATATTAATTATTGTAACTACTTAGACACATTCTCATATTTGCAATAAGTGGTTACGATCTCACACATGTCTAAGAACACGTCTAAGAACCTGCAAACAATCCGCAAGGATATTGAATTGTTGTTTTTTATCTATTCTTATTGTTTATACTAACTTTTTGTAATACCACCTTTCATGTTTGTGAGGGGTGTTTCCATGTGTGGCCCGGTTGCTGTCACTGATTGGTTGGGTCCCCTTTAAATATGAAATGGCTTTTTCAAGTGTATATCCTATGACTAAGCACCACTAGGGGCATGAAACGCATCAGGGCAGCTTTCCTTGTATTCCAGCATATTCATGGACTTTTTAATCTTTTTCTAATAAAGTTTGTTTTTTAATATTCCCCCTCCCGAGTGCTCAGAACATTGCTTTTTGGACATCTTAAAGCCGCAACTCTTCAAAAAGATTTGAAGTCTAGCGAATTCAAAGGGTAAGTATAGTGGGATATTGTGGTCTACTTGGAGTCGGTCAAGGGTGATAAATTGGTCTTGTGGAGAGGGAATCAGTAAGTCTTGGACTTGTCATATTCCTAGTCGTGCCCACGTATTTGGGTGGGATTCTGGTAGTCCTGTAAGGAGGCCCGAGATAGAGTGGATAGGAGATGGGTGAGGGGCTACTAAGTGGTTATGTCTGAGTCTGTCCCAAGCATGAAGGCATTCTCGGATAATAAGATTTGAGATATTTAAAGTCCTGTGGCAGTGTGTGTGTGTGGGGGGTGTGTCCAGATTAAGTCTTGTAACTGTATGTGGAAAGGGAGGGAGGCCCGCTCCATGTTCCTCCATCTGCTTGTGTTTTGTTTAGAGCTCAGTGTGAAATGTGTGTTAACATGGCTGCATCGTGATATCAAGTTATAGAGGGAGAGGCCAGGCCGCCATGGTGTCTTGGATATTGTAAGATCTTATGAGAGACTCGAGGGTTTTTGTTCTGCCAAATATATTTAGTAAATTCACTCTGAAACTGAAGAGAAGGAGATACCTGGGGAGTCTGATAGGTAAGCACCGGAAAAGGTATGTGAGCTTTGGAAGATAGCTCATCTTGATGGATTGAAAATTGTATTTGTGCTTGAAGTTCCGAAGCTCATTTTATAGGGGTAAATAATTGTCTTTAATTATTTGTGGAAAATCGTTTGAAAGGGAAACTCCCAAGTGCTTTACCGACTCCTCTGACCAACTAAAAGGGTACTGGGCTTTACCCCTGTGGATAAGTTCTTCATTAAAACCACGAGTATAGATTTTTTGTTTTGGTGAGATTTAATTTATAGTATGATAGTTCCCCAAAGTTGTTTAAAAGTCTAGGGATTGTTCTCTCCGGAAAGACAGAAAAAGATAGTGATGTCATCCGCAAACAGTCCTATCTTGTCAGTGGTGCTAAATAGGGTGATACCCTCCATATTTAAATCTGCTCTGATCTGTTCTGCTAGAGGTTTAATGGCTAGTGCAAAGAGCAATGGAGAGAGGGGCAACCCTGCCTGGTGCCATAGGAAATAGGAAAGGCATGGGAATGGAAACCAATTTCCATAACAGTTGCCGTAGGGGCAGAATATAGAGCTTGTATAGCTAACTGGATGTCTTAAGGAAATGTAAAAGCTTTTAAGACCTTCCACAAGTATTCCCATCGTACTCGGTTAAATGCCTTCACGGTGTCGAGGGAAAGAACTGAGAAGGGTTTGTTAAGTCTGGAGGATTCACTTAAGATGTTAAGGAGATATCTGGTGGTTTTTCTATGTGTGACAAATCCCACCTGGTCAGGTTTAATAATGAGTGGTAAGTATTTTGAGATGCGATTGGCCAGAATCTTCAAATAGATTTTAATGTCAACATTAATTAGAGAAATGGGTCTGTAATTAGCGCAGGAGGAAGGATCCTTGTTTGGTTCGGTATGGTTATTATAGTGGCTTCTAAGAATTCTTTTTGGAAGGTTCCAGTTTTCATGGCTAGATTACATTTTTTTAGAAGGATTGGGAACAGTTCCTGTGCAAAGGTTTTATAATAAAGGGCCAGGTAACCATCCGGGCCAAGGGCCATTGGCGGCTTTAATTTGGTTATGACATTTTTTGATTTCTGTTAGTGTAATGAGATTGGCTAACTCGTCTCCTTGTTCAGGTGAGAGGAATGGGAGATTGAGGTTTGGTAGATAGGAGTGAATGTGGTGTTGGGGATGGGTGGGTAATTTCAGATTGTTTAATATTGTATAAGGAAGCGTAGTACACTGCAAATCCTTTCCCTATTTGTGAGGGGAGTCGCAAGGTTTGACTTGCATGCTAAAGGTGGTGAATTTTCATGGCCGCAGTGTGGTGGCGGAGTTTATTAGCTAAGTGTCAGCTTTATTACCTTTAATATTAGAAGAGCTGTCTGAGTTTTAGCAATTGGTTTTGGGTCCTACGCAGTTCAATATTACATGGATCTCTTGAATTTGAGCAGTTACCTGTTGGGAAGGGGAGGAGCAGTTTAGGTGTTCTAGGTTCCTGAGTTTGCAATGAGCTTGCGACAGCGGGAGACCCATCTGTCATTTCAGCTGGGCCTGTCTCTTGATAATAAGCCCTCTCATTGATGCCTTAATTGCCCCCAGAGAGTGTCGTCCTGAACTTGATGATTATCATTAATTTGGATTATAGAAATTATATCCTTTCTCAGTTCATCATGGAATGGGATATCAGAGAGAATTGAAGTGGGTAATTTCAAGCTAAATTTAGGAGTACAGTTATCCAAGGACGATAGGGAAACAATGATTTGGTCATGGTCCGATTAGGGGTAAAGAGATGTCCGTGGCCTTTATCGCATTTTAGGGTGAAAGCGGGAGTGAACACATAATCTAGTCTTGAGTACAGTTTATGTGGTTGTGAGTAATGTGTCCTTGGTGGTTGCGTGAAAGAATCTCCAGACTTCATACCCAAATTGTGACATGAGGGCTTTGAATTTTGATGTTAAATGCGTCAAGTGTGCATTTTTCTTTAGGGGTCCCATAGACTTTCGATCGAGGACGCAGTCCCAGATCATGTTGAAATCACCCGCTTGGATGACCTTTGTTTGAGTTTGTCTATGGTTTGTAGGATTTTTGGGCAGATAAACTGAAACTAGTGTGTATAGTACATGGTTCAGTTTGCAGATCAAAAGGACATATCTTGCCTGTGGATCCCCATCTATGTGTATTAGTTCATAAGTCAGTCTTTTGTGGATAAGTATTTCCGAGCCACTGGCTTTTTTGGAGAATGGGGCAAATTCAACTACCGGGTCATTTTTAGAATAGAGTCTGTGTGGTTCATCTGTTTTCTAGTTGGTTTCCAGAAGGAAAACCACATTGGGATTGTGAAAAGAGAGTAACCTCAGGAGAAAGCTTCGCCTGTAAGGGGAATTCGATCCTCTGACATATGTCAAAGGTTTAATAGAGGCTTTGTTGCTTATGTGTTGTCAAAATGATGTTGGTCTTCTACCAAGGATAGTCAGGGGGTAAGGAAAAGGTGGATGGGGAGGGTATAGGAAGGAGAGCAGAGAGGGAGAAAAAAAGGCGAGGAGAAAGAATTTGCCAATGGCAATGTGGTGGAAATAATCCACCAAAGTGGGACCCTGGGGTGGGTCTGATCGGAGCCTAGGTTCTTGTCGAGTCACCTTAAGAGCACTTCAATTGTTCAAAAACAGTACAGAGGAGATATATTATAGAGCGGGCTGACACATACACTTTGGAGTTGATTAATACATCATGATGATGAAGGGGCATTGTGAAAAGAGGGGGATGGAGGGGATCCCCTCCTAGGGAGCTGGTTGCTAGTTGAGGGTTGGTTGGTTGTTGCAAAAAAAAAATGTTATGATGAATAGCTGTAATAATAACACAATTTTAGATCAAGCTATTCTGGCTAAGACAGTACATAAAACTAATAATGTGACACTTTATGGTATTTGTACTCTCTCCTCTGGGGATGGGGGATACGATCCGCAGGAAGGGATAAGGGAGTAGGGAGGTGACCTATCCAGACTAGCTGGACAGGAAAGGGAGATGTCACACCCGTATGTAAATCTGAAGAAAAGGAAATAATTTTTTAGTATCAATGGTTAGACCTCAATTGCCGAGACAAAATAGATGTATATTAGTGTAGCAGAAAGTTACTGAAAAATACAATGACAGGATGTATCTTCAATTGTAACACCAAGCTGTGATTTCTATAATGGTGGTGTAAATAGTATTACCCTATAGCTGCCTCATGTGCAGAGGAATGCACTGAGGGAATGCAGCAGGGAAATCGGTTTTACACCCCAGAGGTCAGAATAAAGAAAAATAGGTAAAAACAAAAATAGAATATGATGCACAACAACTATAAAGAATATTCAATAGTTAGTGCAACAATTAATTAAATGAGGTGTGATTGGAAAAAATAAAAATAAAGTATTATAGGAATATATCAATGTTGAATATTGTCCAATTAGCTTAAGAACTGAATAGGACTGAAATATTGTTGCAGCATACCACAGCAGAATTAATTATGAAGATTAGGCTTACCGGAGAAACTATTCGTTTGAGAGAGCTGAGTGATACAATGTATCGTTATAGAGCGCTGTGTAGTCCTACTGTGCTGAAGTTGGCGTGTGACGTCACAGCCTCGTGGCTTGCATGAGCGTAATTGTATCCCAGCTGACTGCCGAAGCAGTGTAATCCGGAGCAAAAGAAAATGACAAAGTGTTAAAAGGCTCTGTGGATAAATAACATAATATAGTTTTACCAAATGCTGGATCGTAGGAAATGTGAACAGTCTTCACTTTGGTAGATTGATCTAGTTGCGTGAATCTGTCTGTTAGGAAACTCAGTACAGAGCAGAAGTTGGCTTGTAGTGTATGAGAGGTATAACTTCAATACTAAGCACTTTGTGAAGTGGGAGGCAACCTTAAATAGGGTGGAGAGGATAAGGTGAGCAGAGAATTAAAGGGATAGTGATTACTGACAGGTAATATGAGAGGAAACCCTGACAGAATCCCCCATCTAATGAGCAACTCCAGGGGCTCATGGTCCTGGGCGATCAGGGTTTCTTTGATGAAAACTGGAAACCAGACGAGGTGCTGAAATGTTGCTAGCAGGTTCCCAAGAGTCTTCCTCCTTGGAGTAGCCCTTCCAGCTGATGAGGTATTGTAGAGCTCCTCTGTACAGGCGGGAGTCGAGAATAGATCTTATTTCATACTCGACATTTGGATCAATGGTAATGGTAGGAGTAGACCGTTGATTTGAGTTACGTCTAACCTCCCTATACGGTTTTAGTAGGGAGACGTGAAATGTTGGGTGAATCTTTATTGTATCAGGTAACTTGAGTCGAACAGCATTTGGATTGATCACTTTCTCAACTGGATATGGTCCAACGAAAAGAGGGGAGAGTTTTCTAGATGGAGTATTCAATCTCAAGTTTTTTGTAGAAAGCCATACTAAATCGCCTATTTGGTAGACTGGAGGAGTTCTTCTGTGTTTGTCATAGTAATGTTTTTGTATGTCTTTGGCCCGTTTTATGGAGGATTCGATAGATTTGAAATTAGAGGAGATGGAGTCAGATAATTCTGAAATGCTGGGAGAGAGAGACTGTGAGGTAGGTAACAACTGAAAAGAAGGGTGAAAACCATAGTTTGCAAAGAACGGGGTTTGATTGGTAGAGGCATGTAACGTATTATTATAACAGAATTCGGCATAAGGTAAAAGTTCAGACCAATGATCTTGTTGTGTAGAACAGAATGCTCTCAAGAATTGCTCAAGCCACTGATTACATCTTTCCGTCTGTCCATTTGTTTGTGGATGATACGCAGTAGTAAGTTTTCTGTCAATGTTGAATATTTTACAGAATTGCGACCATAACTTGCTGGAGAATTGTGTGCCTCGATCGGAAAGGATAGTAGAGGGTATACCATGGTATTTGATCACATTGGAAATAAGTAAACGGATAGTCTCCATAACAGTAGGTAGTTTGTTATATGGAATAAAATGACACATTTTTGTGAACAAATCCACAACAACAAGAATGGTGGTATTTTTTGAGGAAAGAGGCAGGTCAACAATAAAATCAAGCGCAATGTCAGACCATGGCCTGTTTGGTGTAGGTAGAGAAAGTAGCAAACCATAGGGGGGCTGTTTTTCCTTTTTTGAAACTATACATGTACCACAAGTTTGAACATGGTTTTTTATGTCAGTGGTCATATGAGGCCACCAATAGTTTCTGTTAACTAATTCTAAAGTCTTAGTAATGCCAGGATGCCCAGCGAGTACAGAGTCATGTACAGAATGGAGGAGAGTAGATCTGAGAGTAGGTGGGATGTATAATTTAGAGTTGAAGTAGTAACAGCCATCGGGTTTGATGATAAGATCAAGCTTCGCCTTTGTTTTATCCTTTCTTTGTTCAGTTTTTAGGATAGGCATGGAGTTTGTGGTGAAACAGAGAAAATTTTGAGGTGGGATAAGAGATTGTTGAAGGGATGGTAAAGGTTTGTCCACTGGCATACGAGAGAGGGCATCCGCCTTCTGATTTTTTCCAGATGGGCGAAAAGTAATTAGGTAATTAAACCTTGATAGGAATAGATTCCAGCGGACTTGTCTAGCAGATAAGGTCCTAGTAGACTTTAGGTACTGTAAATTCCTATGGTCGGTATAAATTAGAATAGGAATAGCAGTCCCTTCCAACAGGTGTCGCCAATGTTCCAAAGATAGCTTTATAGCAAGTAACTCTTTATCCCCGATGGGATAGTTTTGTTCAGCCAAATTCAGGGTTCGTGAGTAGTAGGCGACAGGGTGTAGGGGTTTTTTCAAATCTTCCCTCTGAGACAAGATTGCGCCTACTGCATAGTTGGATGCATCGACTTCCAGGACAAATTGATACTTTGGGTCAGGGAAGCGGAGGATGGGAGCAGTGGTAAATTTTTCCTTGAGGAAGTCAAATGCTTTTTGAGCATCAGAGGACCATTTGAAAGTACTATTAGATTTTGTTAATGAAGTAAGTGGAACTGTGAGCTTGGAGAAATTTTTTATAAACTTTCGATAAAAGTTGGCAAATCCCATAAAACTTTGTACTTGTTTTTTTGTTTTAGGGATGGGCCACTGTAGAATTGTATTGATTTTGTTGTCCTCCATACGAATGCCTGCTGGGGAAATTTCGTAACCTAGGAATGAGATAGACTGCGAATTGAATATACATTTTTCAGCCTTTGCGTATAGATGGTTACTTCTAAGTCTGGAGAGAACTTGTTTAACATGAGTAATATGTTCAGATAAGGACTTGGAGTATACCAGTATATCATCCAGGTAGATGACGATGTAAACATCCAGGATATCTCTGAATACGTCGTTGATAAGATGCTGAAAAGTAGCAGGGGCATTACATAACCCAAATGGCATGACGACGTATTCGAACAATCCATAACGAGTTCGAAACGCCGTCAACCATTCATCCCCAGATCTTATTCGGATTAGGTTGTAAGCCCCCCTTAGGTCTAATTTAGTGAAGTATTTGGCCCCTTCAAGTCTCTCTATGAGCTCCGGAATCAACGGTAAAGGGTACCTATTTTTTATGGTAATCTGATTTAATTTTCTATAGTCGATTATGGGTCTTAGTGAACCGTCTTTATTTTTCACAAAAAATATCCCCGCACCTGCGGGAGAAGTAGAGGGGCGAATGAAGCCTTTTTTTTAGATTTTCATGGATGTAAGTTTTTAAATGCAGAAGTTCAGGGTTCGACAGAGGGAATATATGCCCACAAGGTATTTCAGATCCTGGGATGATATCAATGGGACAATCGTATTTACGATGAGGGGGTAGGTTTTCACTTTCTGTCTTACTAAAAACATCAATGTACTCTTTGTACACATCAGGTACAAGGTTTTCAGGTGACACTTCGGTTGTCTGTAGTATAGTGACCGGAAAACAGTTGTTAATACAGTAAGGAGAAGAGAAAGTCAGTGAGTTGTTAAACCAGTTTATAGTTGGATTGTGAGTTTTAAGCCATTGAATACCCAGAACCACAGGGGAAACAGGTGAACAGATTACATCAAAAGTAATAAATTCTCTATGGTGGTCAGTGGTACTCACCAGGAGGGGTACAGTTTCATAAACCACAGGACCAGTGGTGATTTCTCTACCATCTATTCCCCTAAGAAAAACAGGAGACTTTTTCTGGGTTAGCGGTATTTTATTTACAGTGACATACTCCTTATCTATGTATGAAGCAGTGGCTCCAGAATCAACTATTGCGGATGCGCTGGCCCGCTGTTGTTCCCACTGTAAGAGAAGAGACAGTGTTAAATAAGAATGAGTTTGTACCTGGGTAGTACAACAAAATGGCTGGTATGAAATCTTACCCTTGTTCTGTCTGAGAAGGGATGGACAATCTTTTACTGTGTGATCGTCAGAAGCACAATATAGGCAGAGATTTAAGTTGCGTCGTCTGAGTTTCTCTTGGGGAGAAAGAGGACCTTTTACGAATCCTATATCCATAGGTTCAGCCAAGATTTTAGTAGAGGAAGTAGTATGTGAGGTAGTGACTTGTTTTTTGTAAGAGAAATCATGTGAAGACCTCTCTTGCTGCCTTTCCCGGAGGCGTCTATCTATGGTGATGGACAGGGTCATCAAATCTTCTAGTGTAGAAGGTAAATCTATTCGTGAAAGTTCATCTTTAATAGGGTCAGACAAACCCAATCTAAACTGGTTCCGCAATGATAAGTTGTTCCACTGTGAATCTTTTGCCCATTTCTTGAATTCGGTGATGTAGTCTTCTACAACCCTCTTTTTCTGTCTTAATCCTCTCATGGCTGTTTCTGCAGTAAGCTGTTTGTATGGGTCCTCATACAGCTGACCCATAGCAGTGAAAAAATTCTCTAATGAGTTTAAGATTTCTTCATTGTTCTCAAAGAATGTATTCGCCCAAGTACGGGGTTCACCCCTTAAGTATGATATCGTAGTAAGAACCCTCACCCTATCAGTAGGATAGGTATGAGGTTTTAATGCAAACATAAGCAAGCATGCGTTTTTGAATTCTCTATACTGGGATCTATCCCCATGGAATTTTTCTGGGGGACTAACTTGGGGCTCAGAGCCAGAAATTCTTTTGTCAACCACATCCCTAATATAAGCTTTTATAGTCTCATTCTCTGTTTTAAGGGAATTGAGACCATCAGTTAATAAATCAACCCTTTGTTGAAGGGCAATTATGTGTGGGTTGGTCTCAGCTGGGTCCATATTACTTTAGGGCTTAGTATTCTGTCACACCCGTATGTAAATCTGAAGAAAAGGAAATAATTTTTTAGTATCAATGGTTAGACCTCAATTGCCGAGACAAAATAGATGTATATTAGTGTAGCAGAAAGTTACTGAAAAATACAATGACAGGATGTATCTTCAATTGTAACACCAAGCTGTGATTTCTATAATGGTGGTGTAAATAGTATTACCCTATAGCTGCCTCATGTGCAGAGGAATGCACTGAGGGAATGCAGCAGGGAAATCGGTTTTACACCCCAGAGGTCAGAATAAAGAAAAATAGGTAAAAACAAAAATAGAATATGATGCACAACAACTATAAAGAATATTCAATAGTTAGTGCAACAATTAATTAAATGAGGTGTGATTGGAAAAAATAAAAATAAAGTATTATAGGAATATATCAATGTTGAATATTGTCCAATTAGCTTAAGAACTGAATAGGACTGAAATATTGTTGCAGCATACCACAGCAGAATTAATTATGAAGATTAGGCTTACCGGAGAAACTATTCGTTTGAGAGAGCTGAGTGATACAATGTATCGTTATAGAGCGCTGTGTAGTCCTACTGTGCTGAAGTTGGCGTGTGACGTCACAGCCTCGTGGCTTGCATGAGCGTAATTGTATCCCAGCTGACTGCCGAAGCAGTGTAATCCGGAGCAAAAGAAAATGACAAAGTGTTAAAAGGCTCTGTGGATAAATAACATAATATAGTTTTACCAAATGCTGGATCGTAGGAAATGTGAACAGTCTTCACTTTGGTAGATTGATCTAGTTGCGTGAATCCGTCTGTTAGGAAACTCAGTACAGAGCAGAAGTTGGCTTGTAGTGTATGAGAGGTATAACTTCAATACTAAGCACTTTGTGAAGTGGGAGGCAACCTTAAATAGGGTGGAGAGGATAAGGTGAGCAGAGAATTAAAGGGATAGTGATTACTGACAGGTAATATGAGAGGAAACCCTGACAGGAGAGGATAGAAAGCGGCAAATCAGAGAGTCAGACCACAATTTATAAATGACAGTCAGGCAATGAAAGAGTCCGGGTTGAGGCTGGCAGTTTGGACTATGGCCTAAGCACTTAGCCGGATTAGTCTCCAAAATAGTATGGTGTAGGGTGACCTACAGTATATTTTTGGCTATGACATGTGAGGCGCTCCCTTCCCCACCTAGCACTCTGTGTCCTAGGGGTGCCATTTACTAGAGGCCTCAAGTTGGATCTGGCTAGGAGTCTGGCTAAGTCGGGCGACGTGGGCAGTATGGTCGTGCTTCAGTTTTCCAATTAGTACAGCAGGATCAGCATCACACTCCAATAGGAGCCCCTTAAGACTCTTTCAATCTAACAGGGAAATGTGGGACCCATTTCGCTACATCTAAAAGGTTATATCTGTGGTCTTGGGGCCACAAGTGCTGCTGGCCTAGAATGGAGGGCCTCTGCAGAAAAGGTAGAAGAATTGCAGTCACGCCCTCCTATCAAGTTGTTATGGTGGTAGTCGTGTCTCCTAAGTAGGTGCTGTCCGGGTACTGTTATTCTTAAGGGAACATTGATGGTGTGCATTGTGGAAAGGATGCAGGGGCCGTGCACAGGATTCCAGCTGCAGGGTTTCCAGCTGCAGGGTTTCCAGCTGCAGGTCAGATCTGGGCAGTCAGATAGTAATTACAGGGTCCTTGTAGCAAGCAGGCTGCTTTGGTAAGGGTGCCCTGGGATATGTGGTGCAAATCAGGTCAGTTGGTTACTCACTGTGCTTGTGGTGGAAGGAGGATAAGATGGCGGTTCGCGCCAAAAACGGTCTGTGTTTCTCTCCTGCCTTTCCGCCTATCAGTAGTGTGAGGGATGTGGTTGGGGGTTGTGATGAGCGTGCGGCTGCACAGAAATCCGTGTCTGCCTGCCGGGATGGACTGCAGGGTAGATGTTGCAAACCCAACCGAGAAGCTGCGGTCACAGGGTGTCGCTGATTGGAGCCTAGGTTCTTGTTGAGTCGCCTTAAGAGCACTTCAATTGTTCATCAGGGGTTAGGCACCAAGCTTGGATGTTGTAAGCAGCTTGGAATCAGTGTTTTTTTTTAGCAATTTGTCTCTTTGCGGTGCCTTATTCAGCAGAACAGTGGACAAACATGTCCACTCTCGTTGCAGGCTAGCTCCGCCTCCCTATCTTACACAGAATACATGAAGATGCATTTGTGATCGGCTGATCCTGTCAAATGACACAGGAGGAGTGGAAATAGACATAACATTGAACTTTGTGTGAACTATAAATGAGTAGATTTTTTTTTTACAAAGTGCTATTGCATTGTCTTTTTGTCGTGCATTTCTTTATTATGCAAATCTACTGCATTTATTGGTCCTTTCAGAGAACCATAGACTTGAAGAATCTTACCTTTACATTTTTATTATCAAAAATGTCAGTTTCTCATTTGCCTTTCTGGTCTAGCTACAGCCCCAGGATTTTTTCAAGTTCTAGTTGCTCTGTTGTCGGTTTTCAGAAGTAAGGGCATAGCAGTAACTACCTCATGAAAGATATTTCAGTTCACACACTATCCTTCCCTTTTGTGGCTGAACATTCCGAATAAAATCTAATATGGGTTCCTTGCAGTCAAGGCTGGAAGGTACACGTGTCGAGAGTACTCTGACTTCTATTTCAAGGGTGTCCCTTCTGGGAGTGATCATAGATCGGTCTCCATGCAACTGTACTTATCAGATGCCACTTACTCAAGCCTCAGTCTACTTGTCAGAAACTCCTCTTGTCAGAATCTCCAGTTTTTAATCTATGGCTTCAGTGGCTCAGTGACTGGAGGTAGTGGACCTAAATGGTTTCAGCTTCAGATGCCATTCATTTTGCAAATTTTCATGTGCATCCTTTTCCAGACCCAGTTATGCATTCTGACAGTGGAATGCAGGTAAGGTTGACACCTTTTGCCCAAAAAATTCCTGGACACTTTTTAAGTGGGCGTGGAGAGGGTGTGGCTTGGGGGGTGGCTTGGGGCGTGGCATGTCGGGGCCTCAAATTCATTATAAAATTAATTTATATATATATATATATATATATATATAAAACATTCTAAGCCAAATAATGTTATTTTGTTTAATAAAAAAGCAAAACAATGCATTTATTTTTGATCTTATACTTCAGGCCTATAAACATAACTATTGTTTTTATTTTTGCCAATGGAACTCAGTAGCAAGGTACAGGCTTTATACAGGTGCAGTGATGATTGTGAGAGATGCAGGAATTAGGTATGAATGATGATAACGATGACAAAGTTTTTGGGCTAATAGGCAAATGTTGTTGATATAAAGCAATTTGCAGTACCGGGAACAGTCGAGGAGCAGGGCTGGATATCAGGACCAGTTGTATCATACAGGGGTGTTTACTTACTGAGAAGATGTTGCATCCCTTGCAGCCTGTCTGGGTACAGTAGTGCATTCCTAGCAAGATTTATTTGGGCACAGCTTATTGCCTGCACCCCCTTTTCCCTTTGAAGTGTTCCTATAGCATTGTTTACTTGGGTAAAACCAGTTGTATCCCTAATAATGACTATATGGGTACAACCTGCAGTATTTATTTTGGCTACAGCTGTGTGTACCCCATGCTGTCTATGCATGATAAGTGCCTGCGAATTATCCTAGAGTTTTTAAGGACACCTTGTGTTGTGTATTCATAGCAGTGGCTAAGATAAAGATGCCGTTAGAATGCCACCCATGGTATTTAAGAGTCCGGAAAGCCCAAAACTCTCACCGGTGGGAGCGCTGTTCAGCACCCTCAGGTCATAGGCTCCAGAGCAGCGATAGTTGGTGGCTGTGGCGTGCCATTGTCCCAGACCGCCACAACCTCCTCAGGGCTCTCAAAGCTACGTACAGTGCTAACATGACCCCCCACGGCCAGCCCACCGCACCAACGCCTGACCTCTCAGTGAGTTTGCCGCTCTCTGCTGGTTGTCATGTGACGAATACCCTACTCAACCTTCTTTTCCCCTCCTACACCATCCTCCATCTCTCCTCCAGACTCCACCTACCCAGTATTTTAGTAACCCTGAGCTAAGAGCTCCCCTGGCCAGCTATTTTTTATTTTTTTTAAATCTTTGCTCACAGCTGCTTGCTGCGCCAGGGGAGCTTTTAGCCCAGGGCATTTGAGTGTAGTTCCGGGACATGGGACATGCAGGGTCAGACCGGGACTGTCCCGGTGATACCGGGTGGGTGGCAACCCTAAATGCAGGCCACTACAATCTGTTTCAATTAATTGGCTGGACTCCTTAGTTAGAAAATCTCTGTGGTCTCTAAATCCAGTTTGTCATGGGATGCTTTTCATTGGGGCATGGTTTGGGGTTCTCTTCATCAGTTTCAGACTGACATAATTTCTGCTATTGCCTATATCAAGCTCAAAGGGTAACCACAATCTCCTAGCAATGAAGGTGGTGTATTGCTTTCTAGCTTAAGTAGAATCTCATAAGTGTACCATTTTTGCAATTCTCTCCCCATAGTCAACAACTGGGAGACAAATTACTAGAATTGTCAGATTATTTATTCAGAGAAATGGTCCTCAATCAGGAGTTTTCGATCAATTGGTACCACGCTAGGTTTTTCCTGAGATCTGCTAATGGTGTCATCTCTGCACCGCAGACTTTCCTGATAAGGGTTGAGGTCAAGGGGTCCTCTAGTGGATTTTATAGCTGCAGTCAGTCCCTTGGCCATTCTTCTGCTCACAGAGGGTAAATGTTCGGATCAAGAGGAAAGTTTGAAGCAATCTTAGCCCCTGCTTGGCCATACAGGACTTAGTTTGCTTTGTGGTTCAGACGGCCAGTGTTCCACTGTGGTGTTTTCTTCAGCGTCCTGATCTGTTAGCTCAGGTCTCTTTTCTTTTATCTATACTCCGCGTCAGATGGATAAAGATAGAAGATGCCATCTGGATGAAGACTTCTGCCCGTCTGGAGGACCACTTCGCCCCGCTTGGATGAAGACTTCTCCCGGCTTCGTTGAGGACTTTGGACCAGTTGGATGAAGACTTCTGCCGCTTCCTTGAGGATGGATGTCCGGTCTTCAGAACTGTAAGTCGATCTTCAGGGGGTTAGTGCTAGGTTTTTTTAAGGGTGTATTGGGTGGGTTTTAATTTTAGGTTAGGGTTTGGGCCTGCAATATAGCCAATTGCCCTTTTCAGGGCAATGGGGAGCTTAGGTTTTTTTAGTTAGTATTTTATTTGGGGGGTTAGTTGTGTGGGAGGTGGGTTTTACTGTTGGGGGGGTTGTTTGTATTTTTTTTTACAGGTAAAAATGCGGATTACTTTGGGGCAATGCCCCACAAAAGGCCCTTTTAAGGGCTATTGATAGTTTAGTTTAGGCTAGGGTTTTTTTTATTTTGGGGGGGCTTTTTTTATTTTGATAGGGCTATTAGATTAGGTGTAATTAGTTTAAATATCTTGTAATTTGTTTATTATTTTCTGTAATTTAGTGTTTGTTTGTTTTTTGTACTTTAGCTAATTTTATTTATTTAATTGTTTTTAATTTAGTAAATTTATTTAATTATAGTGTAGTGTTAGGTGTTATTGTAACTTAGGTTAGATTTTATTTTACAGGTACTTTTGTATTTATTTTAGCTAGGTAGTTATTAAATAGTTAATAACTATTTAATAACTATTGTACCTAGTTAAAATAAATACAAACTTGCCTCTAAAATAAAAATAAACCCTAAGATAGCTACAATGTAACTATTAGTTATATTGTAGCTAGCTTAGGGTTATTTTATAGGTATTTTGTTTTTAATAGGAATTATTTAGGTAATAATATTAATTTGTATTTAGATTTATTGTAATTATATTTAAGTTAGGGGGTGTTAGGGTTAGACTTAGGTTTAGAAGGTTAATACATTTAGTATAGTGGCGGCAACGTTGGGGGCAGCAGATTAGGGGTTAATAAATGTAGGTAGGTGGCGGCGACATTGGGGGCGGCAGTTTAGGGGTAGTGATGTCGCGAACCTAAAATTTTCGGTTTGCGAACCGCGGACTCGAACTTCCGGTATTGTTCGTGAACGCGCGAACCGCGCAACCCGCCAATGAATTAAATAGGCAGGCGAACTTTAAAACCTACAAGGACTCTTTCTGGCCACAATAGTGATGGAAAAGTTGTTTCAAGGGTACTAACACCTGGACTGTTGCATGCTGGAGGGGGATCCCTGGCAAAACTCCCATGGAAAATTACATAGTTGATGCAGAGTCTGCTTTTAAGCCATAATGGGTCTAAATCAACTAACATTCCCAAAGTGGCTGTCTCAAAACATCCCGGACAGAAGATAGATTGATAGTGATAGATAGGATAGATAGATATACATAGATTGATAGTTAGATAGAATCGATAGAAGAGAAATAGATAGATTTGTTAGATATATAATTACCCATATAAATTCTAATAATCAAACATGCGTTCTTGGACCCAACTAGCTTGTGTCAATTAGTACTTTTCTTAGCACTTTAATCCCTGTCCCCCCCCCCCTATCGGGGGAGTTCTATATGGCCTGCCAGATTACCCTGAAAAATTATAATAATAAGACATGTGGTCTGCTACCTATTTTAACGAGGTTGTGTTTTAAGTACTACCATTCTTAGCACTTTAATCTCTGTAACTCCCCATATTTGGTGAGGTCTATACGGCCTGGATGATTACCCATACAAAATATAATAATAAGATATCTGCTCTTGGTCTGCGACCCATGGTAACTATGTTGTGTTAATTAGTAATGTCCTTCGCATTTTAATAGCTGTTACTCATACTCACCCTATCGGTGGAGGTCTATATGGCCTGCATGATTACCCTTACAAAATATAACAACCAAACATATGTTCTGGGACCCATGGTAAGTAGGTTGTGTTTTATGTAGTACTGTTCTTTTCATTTTCATACCTGTTACAACACCAAATGGTGGCAGGTCTATCTGTCTTTCATGATTAGCTGCACCCAAACCCAAAAAAAAGCCGAGTGGTCTTAGACTAACACCCATGGCTAACTCTGTTGTTTCAATTAGTACTATTCTTAGCACTTTCATCATTGTTACGGGAGGTCTACATGGCCATCATGATTAGCCGAACAAAATACTACAATCCAACCTTTGCTCAGTCTTCATAGGCCCTTCATTGTCTGTATTTTGATAGTACAGTTCTTATTATTTTTATAGCTGATACAACACCGAATGTTGTCAGCTCTATATGGCCTGCATGATTAGCTGCACCCAATACAAAAATAAATCCAAGCGGTCTTGGATTAACACCCATGGCTAACTCTGTTGTTTCAAGTAGTACTATTCTTAGCACTTTCATCTCATCATCCCTGTTACTTCCAGGACTCTCGGTGGTGGTGGTCTACATGGCCATCATGATTAGCCTAACCAAATACTACAATCCAACCTTGGCTCAGTCTTCCTAAGGCCCTTCATTGGCTGTATTTTGGTAGTACTGTTCTTATTAGTTTAATAGCTGATACGACACCGAATGTTGTCAGCTCTATATGGCCTGCATGAATAGCCGCACCCAAAGCCAAAAAAAACCCAAGCGGTTTTGCACTAACACCCATGGCTAACTCTGTTGTTTCAAGTTCTACTATTCTTAGCTATTTCATCTCATCATCCCTGTTACTTCCAGGACTCTCGGTGGTGGTGGTCTACATGGCCATCATGATTAGCCTAACCAAATACTACAATCCAACCTTGGCCCAGTCTTCCTAAGGCCCTTCATTGGCTGTATTTTGGTAGCACTGTTCTTATTAGTTTAATAGCTGATACGACACCGAATGTTGTCAGCTCTATATGGCCTGCATGAATAGCCGCACCCAAAGCCAAAAAAAAGCCAAGCGGTTTTGCACTAACACCCATGGCTAACTCTGTTGTTTCAAGTTCTACTATTCTTAGCTCTTTCATCTCATCATCCCTGTTACTTCCAGGACTCTCGGTGGTGGTGGTCTACATGGCCATCATGATTAGCCTAACCAAATACTACAATCCAACCTTGGCCCAGTCTTCCTAAGGCCCTTCATTGGCTGTATTTTGGTAGTACTGTTCTTATTAGTTTAATAGCTGATACGACACCGAATGTTGTCAGCTCTATATGGCCTGCATGAATAGCCGCACCCAAAGCCAAAAAAAAGCCAAGCGGTTTTGCACTAACACCCATGGCTAACTCTGTTGTTTCAAGTTCTACTATTCTTAGCTCTTTCATCTCATCATCCCTGTTACTTCCAGGACTCTCGGTGGTGGTGGTCTACATGGCCATCATGATTAGCCTAACCAAATACTACAATCCAACCTTGGCCCAGTCTTCCTAAGGCCCTTCATTGGCTGTATTTTGGTAGTACTGTTCTTATTAGTTTAATAGCTAAGGATGGCAGGCAGGAGGGAGATGCAATTCAAGGAAACTAGGAGACTGATTACTGACAGTCTAAACAGTGATGATTGACAATTTTTGCAATACTGTTAACAGAAATATGATTGCTGACAACAATTGGCTAGGTGGGCCTGGCTCACAGCAGGCTGCAAGGCAGGAGGAAAGTGCTATTCAATGGCACTAGCAAACTGAGGATTCAAATCACAGCAACTATTACCAAAAAATTTAATTTTTAATTATTAGAATACTGTCACAACAAATATGATTGGTGTAAATATTTTTTAAGTAGGCCTGGCACACAGGCTTGGAAGGCTGTAGAAAAGTGCAATTCAAAGGCACGAGCCAACTGAGGGTTAAGATCATCAACGATAAAGATTTTTTTAATTGTAATTAGTAACTATACTGTGACAAAAAATTTGGATTGGTGTAAATAGTTGGCGAGATGGCCTGGCACAAAAGGATGGCAGGCAGGAGGGAGATGCAATTCAAGGAAACTAGGAGACTGATTACTGACAGTCTAAACAGTGATGATTGACAATTTTTGAAATACTGTTAACAGAAATATGATTGCTGACAACAATTGGCTAGGTAGGCCTGGCTCACAGAAGGCTGCAAGGCAGGAGGAAAGTGCTATTCAATGGCACCAGCAAACTGACGATTCAAATCACAGCAACTATTACCAAAAATTTTAATTTTTAATTATTAGAATACTGTCACAACAAATATGATTGGTGTAAATATTTTTTAAGTAGGCCTGGCACACAGGCTTGGAAGGCTGTAGAAAAGTGCAATTCAAAGGCACGAGCAAACTGAGGGTTAAGATCATCAACAATAAAGATTTTTTTAATTTTAATTAGTAACTATACTGTGACAAAAAATTAGGATTGGTGTAAATAGTTGGCAAGACGGCCTGGCACAAAAGGATGGCAGGCAGGAGGGAGATGCAATTCAAGGACACTAGGAGACTGATTACTGACAGTCTAAACAGTGATGATTGACAATTTTTGCAATACTGTTAACAGAAATATGATTGCTGACAACAATTGGCTAGGTAGGCCTGGCTCACAGCAGGCTACAAGGCAGGAGGAAAGTGCTATTCAATGGCACCAGCAAACTGACGATTCAAATCACAGCAACTATTACCAAAAATTTAAATTTTTAATTATTAGAATACTGTCACAACAAATATGATTGGTGTAAATATTTTTTAAGTAGGCCTGGCACACAGGCTTGGAAGGCTGTAGAAAAGTGCAATTCAAAGGCACGAACAAACTGAGGGTTAAGATCATCAACAATAAAGATTTTTTTAATTTTAATTAGTAACTATACTGTGACAAAAAATTAGGATTGGTGTAAATAGTTGGCAAGACGGCCTGGCACAAAAGGATGGCAGGCAGGAGGGAGATGCAATTCAAGGACACTAGGAGACTGATTACTGACAGTCTAAACAGTGATGATTGACAATTTTTGCAATACTGTTAACAGAAATATGATTGCTGACAACAATTGGCTAGGTGGGCCTGGCTCACAGCAGGCTGCAAGGCAGGAGGAAAGTGCTATTCAATGGCACCAGCAAACTGAGGATTCAAATCACAGCAACTATTACCAAAAATTTTAATTTTTAATTATTAGAATACTGTCACAACAAATATGATTGGTGTAAATATTTTTTAAGTAGGCCTGGCACACAGGCTTGGAAGGCTGTAGAAAAGTGCAATTCAAAGGCACGAGCAAACTGAGGGTTAAGATCAACACTAAAAAAATGTTTTATTTAAATTAATAAACTATACTGTCTGACTGTGACAACAATTATGATTGGTGTAAATAGTTGGCTAGACGGCCTGGCACAAAAGGCTGGCAGTGGCAGGCAGGAGGAAAATGAAATTCAATGGCCCTAGGAGACTGAATATTTGCAGTCCAAAAAATTATGTTTTTTTATTTTTTTATTACTGTTACAAGAATTGTGATTGTTGCCACTAATTGGCTACTTGGGCCTGGCAGACAGGCTGGCAGATATGAGTCGTGGATGGTAGGTAGGGCAGTAATTTAACACAGTATGCTGTGTAAGTGACAAAAACACAGGACTGATAGAAAATTAAGTTACATTACACTAGCAAAATATTTTAAAATTTTAGATTTTAATATTAAAATTATGTTAAGAAGTGCAATGCACATATGACTCTATGAGTGGTCGCACTGGCTGGCTGCTACGTAGGGCAGCAATTATAACAACAGTATGCTGTGTAAGTCAGATAGACAGTTAGACACAGGCCTGATAGAAAATACAATTAGATTACACTAGCATAATGATTTAAAGACTTTTTTTTGGAAATTTTAAGAAAAAGGTTAAGCACATACATATGAGTCGTGGCTGATAGCCTTGGAAGGGCAGCTATTAAAAACAGTAGGCTATGTATGTCGGATACACACACGCCTGATAGAAAATACTATTAGATTACACTAGAAAAATGATTGAAATTATTTTTTGGGGGTGGAAATTAAAAAAAGGTTAAACACATATGAGTCGTGGCTCATAGACTAGGGAGGGCAGCAAGTAAACACAGTAGGCTCTCTATGTCAGCAAAACACACAGGCCGGATAGAAAATTAGATTTGATTACACTAGCAAACAAATTTAAACTTTTTTTTTTTTTAATATTAAAATTAAGGTGAAAGAAAAATAGATATGAGTGCTGGGTGGCTGCCTGGCACAGACCAATTAACCAAAAGACTGAAAAAAAAAAGAGGTATATTAATGCTGGGTGAGCCTGACAGACACAGGCATGATAGTAAATGTAATTAGATTATACTAGAAAAATATTTTTTTGTGTTTTTTTTTTAAATTAAAAATAATGTTATAAACGGATATTAACACTGCTGGCTGCTGGGTGGCACAGAGCAATGAACCAGAGTATATGCTGTGTGACACTGGCCTGATAGAAAATGGAAAAAAAATACACTAGAAAAATAATTATATTTTTGGGTTAGTTAAATTTAAACTAATGTTGTTAGGGAGATATCAGTGGTGGCAGTAGTCACAGCATATGCTGTGAGCCTTAAACACACAGCTGAAAGCCAGGCAAATGCTAATAAAAAAAAAAAAGAAATAAAAAAAAAAAACGGCACGAAATATAGCCCTAAAAAGGGCTTTTTGGGGTGCTGTGCTTGCAGCAGAGATGAGTGGAGTCCTTCTGGACTGTAAATACACTAGCCTAGTTATGTTTTTCCTATGAATGTCAGGAGCAAAAACATAACACGTCCTATCATTAAAAAAGCAAGGTCGTTATGAGTCTAAAATGGCGGATTCCGAGTAGCTGGGAGTGTCTGTGAGGGAGTGTCTGATGTTGATTGGCTCTAATGTGTCAGGCGGCTGTGACATAAAGGGTCAAAGTTTTCACAATGATGACACATAGGGGCGGATCGAACATCGCCATGTGTTCGCCCACAAACGCGAACAAGCTATGTTCGCTGTGAACCGTTCGCGGGCGAACAGTTCGGGACATCACTATTTAGGGGTAAATAAATATAATGTAGGTGTCTGCGATGTTGGGGGCAGCAGATTAGGGGTTAATACATAAAATGTAGGTGGCGGCGGTGTCTGGAGCGGCATATTAGGGGTTAATAAGTATAATGTATGTGTCGGCGATGTCGGGGGCGGCAGATTAGGGGTTAATAAGTGTACGATATGGGGTGTTTAAACTCAGGGTTCATGTTAGGGTGTTAGGTGTAAACATAAATTTTATTTCCCCATAGGAATCAATGGGGCTGCGTTACTGAGTTTTACGCAGTTTTTTTGCAGGTGTTTTTTCTCAGCCGGCTCTCAACGTTGATTCCTACGGGGAAATCGTGCACGAGCACGTACGTCCAGCTCACCGCTGACTTAAGCAGCGCTGGTATTGGAGTGCGGTAAGGAACACAATTTTGCTCAAAGCTCACTACTTGCCTTTTAACGCCAGGTTTGTAAAAACCCGTAATACCAGCACTGCAGGTAAGTGAGCGGTGAGAGAAAACTGCTCGTTAGCACCACATAGCATCTAACGCAAAACTCGTAATCTGGACGTTGTTTTTTTCAATCTTTCAGCTCTTTCATCTAGTTTTTTGTTTACTTCTGAGGCCAGCAAGATGGGACTTCAGTAGATCAGTTTTGCACAATTACAACTTGGTCTTCCAGGCATGCTTCTAGTTAGTTTGTTGTGTTTGGCAGGATGTCATGTCTGGTAAATAGGTGTCTGCCATTCCTTTTTGTCCCTCCCAGCTTGGGTATTAGTTCCAAACATTAAAGGGACAGTCAACACCAGAATTTTTGTTGTTTTAAAAGATAGATAATCCCTTTATTACCCATTCCCCAGTTTTGCATAACCAACACAGTTATAAAAATACACATTTTACCTCTGTAATTACCTTGTATCTAAGCCTCCGCAGACTGCCCCCTTATTTCAGTTCTTTTGACAGACTTTTATTTTAGCCAATCAGTGCTCACTCCTCTGTAAATTCACGTGCATGAGCTCAATGTTATCTATATGAAACGCATGAACTAACACCCTCTATTGGTGAAAAACTGTCAAAATGCATTTAGATTATAGGCGACCTTCAAGGTCTAAGAAATTAGCATATGAACCTTCTAGGTTTAGCTTTCCACTAAGAATACCAAGAGAAAGAAGCAAAATTGGTGATAAATGTAAAATTTTACACTTGTTTAAAATGACACGCCCTATATATAAAAGTTTTTTTTTGGACTTGACTGTCCCTTTAAGGAATCGTGGACTCTAAACACCTTAAGAAAGAAACCATATTTTATGTTTAACTGATAAATTAATTTCTTTGTTGGTGGTGAGAGTCCACAAGTCCGTTTTACTTTTGTTTCTAGTTAATAGCAGTTCTAGTTTGCACCGATTTACCCTACTGTCTTTCCGACTTCTTTCTCCTTGTTCTTGGCTATACGATAGACTAAGAGGTACCGGGAAGTTGGAGCGATATTAAAGATTTTGGTGTAGGGTGCATTTGCCACCTGGTAGTCAGGTGATGAATTCCCAACAGTAAAGAATAGTGGACTCTCACCACCAAGAAATAAATTAATTTATCTCTAATGCATAAATGATGTATTATATCAGAATTAAAGCTTAGTAAAAATGTAGCAAAACAGCAAGCTGGGTAACTGTATAAAAATGAATACCAACAAAAGCAGTAAAAAGTTAGACTAAGCTCTGATAAATTGAAATGTGTACAAAATCAGCTTAGCCCATATCCTTTTACCTGCACAATATATATATACAAGATATATGTAGGTCAAGTCATAGGTAACAGGCTTATCTAGCACCACAAGGTTCAGCAAACTGTACATTCTAAGTTATATGCCCCCTTTATGACTCACTACAGGGTGTTACCATAAAAATTGTTTAATGTAATTATTCCCTTTTATATTTATATGGGACATATTTACATTAATATTCACATGGCAAGTTTTGTGTTTTCAACCTTGAGGCTATATGCAAGATTTTAATCTTTACACCCTTGCAAATTTAATTTAAAAGTACATTCTGCTCTTCTGCACATTTCGGAAAGCAGGGCGAAACGTGAAAATATCCGACATATTTTACTTAGGGAAATTAAACAGCTATATTACATATTGGTAAAGCAAGCCATGCATTTTCAGATAGGAGCTTTTAGCAAAAAACTTCAAAATGCATTTTTTTCAATGTTTCTTTTATTTAATTTTTTTAAATCATTTTTGTAAGAGTTTTCAGTAATACAGTCAATAATAAATTTGGTTTCTGCAGTAACTGGAAAGTTAAGGGAAGGTTTAACAGAACCAGAAGAGGGTCTAGAGTAAGTTAGGGACCAAATAGAATTTGTAAAAAAAATTTGAGTGATGACCAGTTAGTGGTGATTATTGGAAAGCTCCACCAAATGTGAAGCATGGTGCCTTTTGCCCCACATCCTCTCCAGCATTTGTCAGAGGAGGGAAGGGTAGACGCTTTAAATACGCTTTAGTGTTAGGTACCATCTTGTAAGTACATTATAGTATAGCTCTATGATTTTAGTCGATATCAATTATTTTTTTGTGGTATTAAAGATTGACGCCAGGTCTCAGAGTCTAGCTCTTTGTTTACAGTGGGTATTGAAAAGAATCAACCCCCGTGAAAATAATAACATTTTTGTTGCTTTGCATCCTGAAATAAAGACAGACACAGTTTTTGTTTATCTAGTTGTAATTACTTAGTGAAACTTATAGCATCCAAGTAAAAGATATAACACCAATATCTCAGTCAAAAATAAAGACAATTAAAAAACAGAATCACTGATTTGCAAAAAGGATCACCCTTTACTAAAATTACTTGTAAACTAGCACTACGGAATCTGTTGGCGGTCTACAAATACCTGATAATAATAATAATAATAACTCAATCAGGTGTAGCTAATCACCTTCTCAATGGCAAACACAAAGCCATTTGACCTTTAACTGTGATCAGCTGTGGGCATATTGATTAGCTCAGCATGAAAAGAGCTTTCCTGGAGCATCTCAGTCCATGCTAGTGCAACAGAAGCAAACAATCAACTATGAGTGGCAAGGCACTGTCAAAAGATCTCTGTGATAATGTTGCGCACAGGCACAAGTCAGGAGATAGATACAAGAAAGCATCAAAGGCTTTATCAATGCCTAGAAGCACAGTGAAGTCTATTATTAAGAAGTGGAAGGTATTTGGTACAACACAGACCCTCTCTGGATCAGGACGTTGCTCCAAACTGGATGAAAGAGCCAGGAGGAAACTGGTCACAGAGGCTGCCAAGAGGCCCACAGCAACTCTTAAGCAGTTGCAGGAATATATGACAAAGAGTGGTCATTGTGTGCAATGTAATGGAACTGGAGCAGTTCTGCAAAGAAGAGTGGGCAAATATTGCACAGTCTAGTAGAGTCTCTAGTTAGTAGAGACATATCCCAGCAGACTAAAGGCTGTAATTAAAGCAAAAGGTGGTTCAACAAAATACTGACACAAGGGGGTGATCCTTTTTGCAACTCAGTGATTCTGTTTTTCAATTGTCTTTATTTTTGCCTGACATGTTGGTGTTTTATATTTCACTTGGATGTTATAAGTTGCACTGAGTAATTACAACTGGATAAACAAAAACTGTGTCTGTCTTTATGCCAGGCTTCCAAGCAACAAAATGTGATTATTTTCAAGGGGATGATTCTTTTCAATACCCACTGTTTATCTAAGTGCCATTTTTGTATGAATGCAGGCAAGTGTGCTCTTTGGTCTGTTATTAATATAGTTTTTGCTATTGTTAGCATGTGTCTTATTTCGTTGTCTTCCATGCCTATTGCTTCAAAGGGGGTTAGGGTCTGGTCATTTCATGTCTGTGATTGGAAGTGTGTAAAAGGTGATGCAGTTGTCTGTAAGTAAGCCATTAAGTGAAAGTTCCACTAATCTCTTAAATGGGTTTTAAATTCCGACCATATTCAGAAGTATTTTATAGATTGGGATAGTATATCCTAAGTCCTTATCTGTTGGTGGGGTTTTATTATATTCCAATCCTCTCGTTAATTTTGCATTTGTGGAGATCGGGGAGGGAGGGGACCATAATGTGGTAATGTGTGGGTTAGGTTATAAAATTCTATCCCAAACACCAAAGACACTAATATATAGAGGATATTGTTTGGTTGCTTCTGGTCTGAGGGGTCTTGGGATCCAGCACAAAGCACCTACACTTGGTAATCTTAGTATGTGTGAGTCAATTGATATCCATGCCTTTACTTGGGCATATCTATGGCAGTCTATTACTCTTATGCAATAGTCCAAAGAAAGAAAGGGCTAGAATGGCTCTGAAAACAAACTTAGCTTTATTCAATAAAAAATAGTAGGGGGCGGGTCCGTACACTGACCAAGATGGCTGCTTTTTAATTATGTCTGAAACCTGGTGCTGATAAATCCGCTGTTTATCACCCCTTTGATTTGTAATCTGTGTCCTACTCGACAACAGTTCTGAAGAATAAAACCTAAGGAACAGATTTTTATATTTCTCATCTAGAATCTCAGCCACGCAGACCGGATTAGATGTGGTACGCAGCGGAAGCCTACTAAGTGGCCTGGCCCTTATCTACCCTCCCTAATTGCTGACAGATTAGGTCCAGCAGCTCTGCAAGCTGTCCATAATCCCTAAAATTACAGTCAATGGAGTTAGAGGAGGCACTATCCCTCTGATTATTACCTTGACTTAAGATATTTAGAAGATTCTAGCTATGGAAGAGTCTTACCAACTACCAACCAATACAGACCTTGCTAGGAAACTTTGAAGAGAGCTACGCAACACTATAGAAGGTGCAATTAAACCATTGATTCAACGATCCCCTAACAGGAATATTACATCGCCAGATCATTAAGGGAGATAGCCCTTCACTGGTGGTTTCATACCGGGATGACCCAGAGAGAGAGAGAGCACTGCTGGGATTCAGCTCCCCAGCCAATACGAACCTGAGCCTCCATTAACTTACCTAGCTCCTGTTTTTACACTATTGAGTCCTCTGGAACACTCCGCGATCAGTAAGCAGAGGCATGGAGAGTCCGGTACTAAGTGTAGAACGAAGGTGGCATGAAACACAGAAGATCCTCTGTCGACCGGCAATCTGAGTACACTCAATACAGACCTATTGGAATTCCGTTCACAGGGTGGTGCGGCCAGCTGCCCCGACTCTGACATAAGTGACACCTCCCTGCTACACTGCGCACTCCAACCGACATGGGTTCCAACATATGTCTGCTCATCTGGTGGACTATTACCAGGGCCATTGAGAGCAAATAAAAATGCAGGCAAACGTGCCGCCACCAGTAACCTGGCTCTGCGATCCGGAGATCTACCGTCATGTCCAGACCCCATCCTGAGCCTTGACCAAAGTGCTGGTAACACAGCTTGGCCCTGTGGTCTCAGGAAAGCAAGCTCCATACTGCAGATGGGAAAAAAGACCATCCTCCTAGGGTCCAGGAGTCTCTTAGCTGTCAGAAATGTGGTGAGTAGTCGCTTTAAACCTGATCTACAGTATACCTTTGTGAACCACATTTGGGGTCAGAGCCGCTGGAAAATGGGTATTGGTTAAGTCTATTACACACTGGTGTTGCCTGTCCATCCAGCTACAATTATAGAGACTCAGCAACCCCATATTAATATGTCCCTAAGGATATCCATATATTTTTTGAGCTTTGAGGGGAATTATTGATAGGTCTAAAATGCTTGTCAGACATTGCTATGATCCTCTCATAACTATGTTATACTCATGGTGGACATACGATTCATAAAGACTTCACAAACTGATGTGGCTCTATAGCATCTTATGATACAGCAAATTATCTAGAATAGAGGAGACTAATGTTACATTCAGAGATCTGTGTGCACTAAGAGTAGGATAAATGTATCCTAGAAGTAAAATACGTCACATCATCTAGATATATGGTTTGCAACATGCGGGAGACAAACACTTATCTTTAATTTGTTTTTTTCTTTTCCTTTTATATATATATATATATATATATATATATATATATATATATATATATATATATATATATATATATATATATATATAGAATATTAGTAGAGATGGAGGGCACTCACAGGACTTCATACATACGATAGCTTTTTATTGTAGCAGTAACATAAATACGTCAACGTTTCGGCCTTTTCTTAGGCCTTCTTCAAGACAAATTTTATAGTCTTAACTCATGCGGAATACAACGTCCGCGTAGTACTCCCAGAGTGACAGAATCATAAGCACTTATGATTCTGTCACTCTGGGAGTACTACGCGGACGTTGTGTTCCGCATGAGTTAAGACTATGAAATTTGTCTTGAAGAAGGCCTAAGAAAAGGCAGAAACGTCGACATTGTATTTATGTTACTGCTACAATAAAAAGCTATCTTATGTATGAAGTCCTGTGAGTGCCCTCCATCTCTACTAATATTCTATGCATAACATTTGAGGATTGCACCCAGGCACTGGAAACATTGATGTGGAAGGAGTGCTGGGTCACCGGCTACCACGTATATATATAAATATATATGCACACACACACAGTATATACAATATATATATATATATATATATATATATATATATATATATATACACACAGTTATATATATCCAAGTTCTAGTATACTCCTAATGTTGGATATAGCGCTGTCTGTGTAAAAATAATTAGATCCTACTAGCATTGTTTGGTAAACATACCTATTTTCTCTTCCAAAATTTAACCTTACCCTAATAATACCCGTGTTCTCTCTCCGCACCCTGGGCCATTTATATTGCCTGTTGACCCCTCTATGTTCCACCATACTACTTGGAGTCCGTATCTACCCTGGTCGGTAAGATAGTAAATATAATCATGTTATCAATCTATGAGAATTGAAGATTATACTACAAGTAGCCCTGATGTATAACCTTGACAACATAGTTCAGCCGCAATAAGATATTCTTAACTAATGTAGAAGGCTCCCATATATCTTACTTTACAAGCACTGCTACATAGGCCTCATAAGGGCAGGTTTTATTATGGGTATGTCACATGTTAGATACGTTGCTGATATAATCTTATGTCCATATGGTATTCTCCTATGCTATCCTAAGTTTATCTCTATAGTGACAAGCTAATTTTGGGTAACTATATTGTTGTTTTTTGTTTGTTTGTCTTTTGTTTTTATTGGAGTTAGGCTGCAGAAGTTACTGTTATTAGACTGTTTCAAGGTGTACAGTTATTTTTTGACACAATGACATCACGCCTTTATTTTAACTTCATGAATATGGAGACTTCCTAACTAGATACTACTATATGTATTTTCCAGCTACCTAATGTTGTAGTCCTTCCCATTTATAAACAAACATATTTTGTCATATCATATTACACTAATAAGGTCACAGTAGCTCCCTCAATATATCTCTATGAGTACTTTTTCTTATATTGCTCTCCATATATTCGTCTTCTATAGAGGATAATTACTTTTGTACGTTTACAAGTTGAGGTTTATTTCTATATACTATACAAACTAGATGTATATGTCATACTTATAACTGATGTGTTTCAATAACGTTTTAAAGGTTCAGAAGTGACCATATATTATTGTAACCCTCCTGTTATTCTTTATAATAGATATGTTGGAGGTCCAAAAGTGGCCTCTCTTGTGTTATGGAGGTGGGAAACTGAGGATTAGAATTTGATATTCTTTGTTTTATTTTACAGGGATTATTTAGACTTTTGACTACATCATTATATCCCACTTTAGTTTTGCTTTTAAGGTACCTATTTGCTTATATGTCAATTAACTGTCATGGAGCATATTACCTGTATATTTGTGTTATCTCACAATGGGATTCCTGTATGTTTATTTTTAATCCTCAATAAAAATATATATAAAAAAAAAAAAAAAATAGTAGTAGAAACCAACGTGGGCTGCACAACATACAGAAATGTTAAAAACAGTTAAGAGCAACACACATCCCAAGCAAAGGACGCCTTTTGTGTTTCCCCATACTCACAGATAGTTGTGGGAGGGTGCTCCACATACATTTATCAGACAGGCTTTAATTACACACCTGGTGCTACAATTTGCTACACTAATATCAAAGCGGACACTGGGTCCTACAATAACTAATCCTCCCAAATAGGTATATATCTCCATCTGCTCAATGTGTATATGAATATGCTTGACAAAATCATAATTATAATTGTCACTATGTAAACTCATATAATGAAATCATGCAGAATCATAAGAATAGCCTACATATAACATGCTAAGAGCAGTAAGAATAAAATACCTATTAAAGTACATACCTATAAAAGAGTGTAAACTGCATATATACTCTATGGCTTATATAATTATAGATGTTAAAGTATGTCCTAAGAGAAGAAATATATTAAACATATGCAATACATAAAGTCTAATTAAATTAATTCATGGATAAACTGACTTAATTAGAAAACAAAACAAAAAAAATATTTACCAAAATGATTTAATATAATATTATTATTTTATGTATAATAACTATAATAAATCTTGGGTAAACCAATTATTAGTGGTGGTAATAAGGACAAGTTTAGGCTGCTAACAATATAAACTGTGTGGACTAGATGTGAACAAGTTTCCCTAGCACTTTAATAAAGTTAAAGCCATAAAAGGCTTACAAACTCTATGCAATGTCAGTATATGGCCAGGTTATAATACAATGGCCTCCATTACATATGCAGCGTCGCCCGCAAAATCCTCCGCCGCCAGTTTTTACGCGATTTTGGTATTACATATACGGCGTAGCATACAAGTTATGTGCGTATATTTCACCCTTCGGACGTATTTTTTTTACCCATAGACTAACATAGAACAGCCGCGCAATTTGGTATCCAATATACAGAGTAAGGACTTACGCGCGCAGAATTCAGAGAAACTACTCCATTCTTATCTCGCCACAAATTGCTGGCGCAGTAACCCTTGCACTGACTAAAAAAGCAACGTAACTCCGTGAAGGCCTAACAAATGCATGCGTAATCACATACATATAAGCCGCAAATCTCAAACAGTTAAACCTCTTCTAAGCATTTATTATTCTGCCCCTGCAAATGTGTCAAATCACAAACAGCACAACCTCTCACCTGCAGCCTTAAAACACCTGGCAATGCACACCCTCATTAGCCACCATGTTTCCCCTGCTTTATCTACAATACGTAGAGAGACAGCATCGTGGGGCACAAGGGGTGCTGGAAGCCCTACAAGCCCCTGTTGTTCAGGATATACCTGCTGGTGCTATAGTTGCTGCTGAGGTCCCTGGTCATGGTGCTGTAGCCGTCCCTGCTCCTGCTGCTGCTGTCTCTGCTCCTCACGCTGCTGTCCCTGTTCCTGGTGCTGCCCCTGCTGCTGTTGTTGCTGCAGCTGGTTATAGGCAAGCAGAGCCTATAAGACGTAGGCATCAACAGAGGGGAAGAGCAAGGGCACCAAGGATACACAGGGTTAGGGTCACCCTGTTTGGAATGACAGAAGGGGAGGTCAGGGAAAAGTATCGCTTGACTTCTGCAAACCTCATTGACCTATATGAGGTCTTGAAGGATGATATTGACCCTCAAGCGAACAGGAACCGAGCTCTGACTGGTATGCAGAAGTTGTTGTGTGTTGTACACTTCCTGGCATCTGGCTCATTCCAGTCAACAGAGGGCCTTGTGTCTGGCCTAGCGCAGTCCACCTTCTCCAGGCTCCTAGGGGAGGTTTTGACTGCTATAGATAACCAGACACAGCGATACATTCATTTCCCCCGTACCCCCCAGGAATGGAACAGTCTTAAACAAGGCTTCTATCGACTGGGGGGTATTCCCAATGTCATGGGGGCATTTTTCTATATTAACAGGAAAGGGTTTTACTCATTGAATTGCCAGATGGTCTGCGATACCACTCTGAAATTCACACATGTGTATGCAGGCTTTCCAGGGAGTGCCCATGATTCCTACATCCTGCGCCAGACCTCCTTATTCCAGCTTTTTGAATCTGGAACACTATTAGGAGGTTGGCTGCTTGGTGAGTATGCACTACCATCATTCTTTCTGTATATTTCTACTAAAGGGACACTAAACACAAAATAATTATGTCATGTTTCAGATAGAGAATACAATGTTAAACAACATTACAATTTACTTCTATTATCTCATTTGATTTATTCTTTAGATATCCTTTGTTTAAGAAATAGCAATGCACATAGATGAGCCAATCATATGAGGCATCTATGTGCAGCCACCAATCAGCAGCTAATGAGCATATCTAATATGCTTGTCAGCAAATGATATCAATAGAATGAAGCAAATTTCATAATAGAAGTAAATTATAAAGTTGAATAAAATTGCAGGTTCTTTTTAACTCGTGAAATAAGAAATGTGTGCTTCATGTCCCTTTAAAGGGACAGTATACTATAAATAGTTTTTCACTTAAAAGGACATTTTCTTAAAATGGCATGTTCTATCTGAATCATGAAAATAGAATTTTGTCTAGACTAATCCTGGCATAAAAGTAGATGGCTTACAATGCACCAATTTAATGTTTTTGGAAAATATCTCTTTTAAATTAAATCCATGTTATGTCCCTTTAAGCACATGATGAACCTGTAGTAATCATAATACATATGTTACATGACAGGTGACGCAGGGTACGGCTGCAGACCATGGCTGTTAACCCCCTTGGCACACCCCCTTACAGAGCCACAACTCAGGTACCAGGAGGCCCACATACATACCAGAAATGTTATAGAAAGGAGCTTTGGCCTACTCAAAACCAGATTCAGGTGTCTGGATTTGACAGGTGGAGCTTTACAGTATAACCCCAACAAAGTGTGTTCCATTGTCAATGCATGTTGTAGTCTACATAACATTGCTGTGGACACACGTATATTGGGGGACATAGAACCAGACCAAGATCAGCAGCTGGTTCCTGTACCTGAGGATGTGGACAGGGGGACACTGAGGGGGAATGAAGCGAGGGACTTTGTCATCCGTGAATACTTCACCTGTAAGTTACTTGTTCATAAGTACAGTAAACCGTAACATTCACATGTATTATGATGTTTGACTGTACCTCACCAACCATTGTATGTGTATATATCATGTCTTGCATAATTACATACTGAGGATTTCCACTGCATGTAAGTGAAACTACTACATCCCACGCCCTTCCCTTAACCGCCCTAATTACTGAAAATGTCTCATTTGTTTAATTCATGTTTAGGTCACTATGATGTATTGACTATCATTAAGAAGAATGAAAATGGATGTTTATACCTTATGTTCACAACTTCTGTAAATACATTATTATTTATATATACCCATGTGTCAATTTATATTGGATGTGAGAAACCTTGATTTACATCTTATAAGTGAATATTACTATATGTACCCTTCATACACAACTATGTGATGTAGTTTATAGATCATGAATATGTCAAAAACATGATAATATTATCTTTTTTGCCATTTCTACACAGGTCTTATTATATGTTTTAACAATATTAGTGTACTAAAACACACCTCACATGGATGTGGATGACAATTATATGGTAAATAACAGAGGACAAGATTTATTGTTTACTATAAGAATATTTATTTCTTTTTTGGCTTCTTTGATGAGGGAGCTGAGGTGGCTGTAGTGGATTGCCTTGTTCTCCTGGTTTGAGAAGATTCTGATGTTTCTGCTGGTGTGCTGGCCACAGATGATAGGCTGGAGGCAGTGTCCTGCTGGTGTGTAAAGTGCTCAACCAACACACCCAAGAGCTGATTTTGTTCTCGCCATCTACTGTCCATCTGCATCTGCATATCAGACAGAATTTGCATCATCTGTGACTGGTTTTGAACACTTCCACTTAATGATGCTGCCATGTCCCTCTGCCGCTCTATGCTACGTTTGTGTAACCTCTCTTGGCTCCTGAAGAACCTCTCTTGGCTCCTGAAGAACCTCTCTTGGCTCCTGTGGAACCTCTCTTAGCTCCTGTGGAACCTCTCTTGGCCTCTTTGTCTGCTCTCGGAGCTTGTTATGAGCCTCCTCTGGAGTGCAATGTATTCCTCACCCAGGGGAGAATACAATGCATCCACAGGCTCTTGAGCAGCGGGGCTTCTAGGTGCTTGAGGTGCAGGATCATCTGCATCTGCTGGTTCTGTTGGGACAGGTTCAGCTGCATCTGCTGTTTCTGGTGGGACAAGTTCAGCTGCATCTGCTGGTTCTGTTGGGACAGGTTCAGCTGCATCTGCTGGTTCTGTTGGGACAGGTTCAGCTGCATCTGCTGGTTCTGTTGGGACAGGTTCAGCTGCATCTGCTGGTGCGTGAATACTTTCAGCTATATTTTCATCTGCAGATGGTGGAGCTCTCCCAAGTGATGAGGATGGTGGAGCTCTCCCAAGTGATGAGGATGGTGGAGCTCTCAGGGTGGATTGATAGTCCCACTGATGACCAGTGTGTGACCACTCAGCCTGTCCAGTGGGCACTTCTTGTGACATAGTCTGTGGATAAAAGCCATGACTGCCCTGAGATTGTGTGTGTGTGTGGGGGGGGGTAAATACATGGACCCTTTGTGGCTGTCTTGGCTCCCCCTCAAAGCTAAAAGAGGAATATTCCTCTGGCCAGGAATCTTGCCAGGGGTCATATGGCAATGGTTGTGGCATCACTCCCGGGTCCTCAACTGAAGCAATCCAACCCTGCTCATACCTGGGAGCATACAGTTCATGTGGGTGCCTGAAGACTGGTGGTGGTGGCTGCATGCCTGTGACTGGTGGTGGTGTTGGCTGCATGTCTGTGACTAGTGGTGGTGGCAGCATGCCTGTTTGTATCCTCATGACAGGAGGTTCTGTGGAGGAGTCAAATGATGAGAGGGATTAGTACAGTCAGATATATGTCCATGTGGGCATACAATGTACATTGATACATGCTAGGGCCTATACTGATTCTCATGTCAAACTCTATAACATGCATGTGCACATTGTGATTTGTGCTATGAGGGATTTTAATATGCGCAGTATACAGGTATGTGTTTCATACAATATTTATGTGTACATGTCAATGATGGAAAAAATGTGTTCTTTAAGTGACACTATGGTCACACAATTTACTTTAGCCTGATGTAGGCACAGAACCTGCTTTCTGAGCTAAAAGTATTGTGATGGCTATAGTGTCCATTTACTGAAAACTCAACATGTGGCTTGTGGCCTGTGTTACTCTGAGACATGTTAGTATTGCACTATTCCACCTCATATCATGAATTGCATTGTGTTAAGTAGCATTAATGTCAAATATAATTGTAGATGTTTTTGTTAGTAGGCCAAATACCATGCTCCTCATTGTGTACATGAACGTGTGATATTAAAGGATGTTATATCTCAAATACATATAATACTGGTGTGTGGGATGTTACTCACCAGCATAATGTGCTGTGGTTGCAGCCCCTGAGTCACGAGCCCCTGGAAGTCCATGGACTGCTGCAATACTCAGGGACCTGTGTATCATCTCCTGCCAGGTTTTATATTCTATGTCCAGGGATGGACCACCGCCTGTTCCCCTCTGGTGCATAGCTTCCTGCCCCATCTTTTCTTTCACCCGCCTCTTGCAGTCATTCCACCGCTTTTTAAGACCCTCAACAGTCCTCCTCTGCGGGGCCACACTGTTTACGGCATCCTCTACCTCCAGCCATGCCGTTTTTCACCTTTTGGCACTGCCTTTGCCCTTCTCCTGCCCAAAGAGGGCACTGTAATTGTCCATGATGGCCTGGACTAGGGCAACATTTTCATCAAATGAAAAGTTGGGACATCTCATCCTCTCATCCTCTATGGACACCTGACTTGCTCCCTGTGATGTCCCTGGTGTGGGTTCCTCCCTATCCTCTCCCTCCTCCCCCCTTCTGTCCCCATGAGCACCCTCTGTCCCTCTCCTAGATGTACCTGGGCTCTGGGGCTCTAGGGCATCTCCCCTCCCATCATCCCTTCTAGCTCTCCCTCTCCCCACTCCACTTACTCCCTGATGGGGACCCCACTACTCCTCCTGTCCTCTCCAATACTCCTCTCCCTGCCACTCCTCTCCCCTCCTCCCCTCCCTCTCCCTGCCATCCTCACACTAAATCACACTACACACACTCACACTCACTCCCAGTTCAATTACACACAATCACAACCAAACACTCAGCCTATCACACTGTAAAATTCAAATAAAATGTGTGAGGTGTTAGAAAAAAAATGTAGTGTATTTGTATATGTATGTATGCAAAATGTTTGCAATATGTAAAAATATGTGTAAGTGTACAAGCATAATCAAACAACAATGCGACCTAACTCCTCTGTTTGCACCTCTCTCTCTCTACTCTCACTAATCCTCCACTCCAGTGTAGTGTGCAGTAGCTCAACGAACCATCCAAACACACTGAAGAAAATGGCAGCTGCGCATGGGTTTATATATGAATTTTGAATAGCGTAATTACGTGTCGCATTTTTATATGAAGATGCGGCTCATTTTTACGAGTGTAAGCCCTAATTTGCATAAAACTACTCTTTATTGAGACTTTCCGTGGACAAAATACTGGCGTAAGTTACTTGCGACGACTAAAATGTGTATTTGCGCACATTTCAGAAGATCGCCAGTTTGTCCTACTTACGCCAGTTTAGCATCTAACGGCGCAGTATATGTAATACCCCGATGTGCAAGGTGAAATTACGGGCGACGCGGGTTCCCACGCTTGCGCCGAAACCTGCGCAGTATATTTGATCGCGCCCAATATATTTAATAATTATTCTTTAAAACAAACCCCTAATAAAATGCATATACAAAACAATTAAAATTAATGTAAATTCCTTAATTCTTTATAATAGTTAAATTTATAAACACATTGAATTATATTTATAAGAACCAGATTATGAATCAAACTATAAAAGCGTAAACTGTTACAATATTCTTTACAAAGCAAACCAAATATACCTTTAGAATTAACCTTATTCACAATTGAATTGCATTAAAATACCACAATGAGATACCAAGATATGAGCCACTAATATTCAGAACAGTACTACTTAGCCACAATTGATCCTATATAACTCCAATTTAAAACATCAGAAATTGTATAGATTATTTGTGCAAACAACCAACTCCTATGCCAATTTTTTCTGAGCTGAAATGAATTCTTAATTATCTACAATTAAGACAAATTCTAAAATATATTTATATATTTGCAAAGATAAATTACTTAGCATTAATGATTAGTTTTAAACTACACAGGATTATGAATGCAAGCTAAAATACAAAGTGCCCTTTTAAATCGACTAACTGCAATTATTTATAGCTACCAAATACCTTTGATTTAAATATTATACATATATTTATCAATCGTGTATACTTCACCAAAAATAACCAAATCGATATTTCAGCTTCCAGAACTTCTTGTTTTACCTCATATGAAATAAGGGTATTGCAATATAGATAATAAAAGGGTAGCCCAATTTTGCTTATAGTGACTGTGTCCCAACGCAGCAAGTGATCAGTCCAAAGTTCAGCAAATAGTCAGCCAGCCCCTTCTATTTTTTTGCATTCAGGTTATATCATGTGATACTCCCCTCCCTTTATTATTCTAATCATCGGTGAAACGATATAACAGGCCCTTCGGAAGCTTGTCTCTGATTCGCCCTTGCGGAGCATGTCTCTGATTCTCCCCGGGATCTGAACATCTCATAGGTTATTTTGGGAAATGCCTCCCTGAGTAGCCATTTATCTTTTGGCTGTGATACCATCCCTGATCTATAGGTGGCAGCAGACACCAAGGAATGCAGCCCCACCATCAAATATTTCTAACAATCCAACTATTTAACTTTTAAAATGTTTATCCAACATATTATAATCTCCTGTATTAATAAATCATATGTTTCATATATGGTCAGCACAGTGTCATTTTCTCTGATCATTTTAAGAACGTGAAGATATTCCACTTATATATTGGATTACTATCCCATATAGATTAATATTTCATATCTGTATATTTCTTTTTGAGTGTATAAAACATATGATATTATTTAAAACACCAATTATATATGTACTTATTAGATGCCTGAAAAACAAAGAAATAGTTATTAAAATTGGACATTTTAAAATGACTGTATTGCTATTTATTAAATTCAGCATATACATCACAATTTGTCCCTTAGATGTCTGGCATTGTATTGTATTTCAATAGGAATGCAATATATTTCATATTTTCATATTTCTAATAAATTTTGAATGCATGGACATTCTATGCTCTCAAGGGACACATGTTTTTAAAACTATGATTTACATTTTCAGTTTATCTGGAAATGAGAATGTGGATTGTAACTCAGCAGGGTTAAACAAGTATGAATGGTCACTTTCCCACAAAACTTGTCACTTGTCTCAGACTTTTAGGCTCTCTTGTAAGAATTAGGAAATCTTATTACACATTTCCAGGTAGTGACCATATGGTCTTTTGAAGTAAATTGCCTGAACTAATGACCACAAGTTTCAGAGCAAGAAGAATGGGGGTTGTTTCACCCAGCCAAGACCATCTCATATCACATTGGATTTTAAAGGGACAGTCTAGGCCAAAATAAACTTTCATGATTCAGATAGAGCATGTCATTTTAAACAATTTTCCAATTTACTTTTATCACCAATTTTGCTTTGTTCTCTTGGTATTCTTAGTTGAAAGCTTAACCTAGGAGGCTCATATGCTAATTTCTTAGACCTTGAAGCCCACTCTTTCAGATTGCATTTTAACAGTTTTTCACCACTAGAGGGTGTTAGTTCACGTATTTCATATAGATAACACTGTGCTCGTGCACGAGAAGTTATCTGGGAGCAGGCACTGATTGGCTAGGCTGCAAGTCTGTCAAACGAACTTAAAAAAGGGGCAGTTTGCAGAGGTTTAGATACAAGATAATCACAGAGGTTAAAAGTATATTATTATAACTGTGTTAGTTATGCAAAACTGGGAAATGGGTAATAAAGGGATTGTCTATCTTTTAAAACAATAAAAATTCTGGTGTAGACTGTCCCTTTAAGCTAAAAAATGAAATATTAAATATCTATGATATATCTGTAGTTTATTTAATGTTACTTACAGATACCCAGACAGCAATAGTATGGTCTCTGGAATAATGTGGCTAGTTTAGCCATGAGAGGCTGGTATGCTAGCAAAGTTTTTCTAATGTTCCCAATGATTTATTATATCATAAGCAGAGTTAAAACCTCTTAGGAGAGAGAACAACTGAGCTGAAAACTCTAAAAATAACTCTAAAAATAACTTCAAATTACAAGTCACTTTTGTAACCAGTTACAGTGATCAGTATCCACAAATTTGAAACATTGTGAGAAAACATATGCCTATCCTTCTAGCTGATGCAACTATTTTGTCTCTTAGGACTTAAACATCTATAATTATATAAGCCATAGAGTATATATGCAGTTTACACTCTTTTATAGGTATTTACTTTAATAGGTATTTTATTCTTACTACTCTTAACATGTTATATGTAGGCTATTCTTATGATTCTGCATGGTTTCATTATATGAGTTTACATAGTGACAATTACAATTATGATTTTGTCAAGCATATTCATATACACATAGAGCAGATGGAGATATATACCTATTTGGGAGGAGTAGTTATTGTAGGACCCAGTGTCCGCTTTGATATTAGTGTAGCAAATTGTAGTACCAGGTGTATAATTAAAGCCTGTCTGATAAATGTATGCAGAGCACCCTCCCCCAACTATCTGTGAGTACGGGGAAACCCGAAACGCGTCCTTTGCTTGAGATGTGTGTTGCTCTTAAAAGGGACAGTCAAGTCCAAAAAAAACTTTCATGTTTCAAATAGGGCTTGTAATTTTAAACATCTTTCCAATTTACTTTTATCGCCAATTTTGCTTTGTTCACTTGGTATTCTTAGTTGAAAGCTAAACCTAGGAAAAATCATATGATAATTTCTAAGCCCTTGAAGGCCGCCTCTAATCACAAGCTTTTGTATTTGTTTTTCACAACAGTGGAGAGCTAGTTCAGGTAAACCATATAGATAACATTGTGAGCACACCCATGGATTGTGGCAGACACTGCACTAATTGGCTAAAATGAAAGTCAATAGATAATAAATAAAATGTCATGTGATCAGGGGACTGTCAGAAGATGCTTAGGTACAAGGTAATCACAGAGCTAAAAAGTATATTAATATAACCGTGATGGTTGTGCAAAACTGGGGAATGGGTAATAAAGGGATTATCTATCTTTTAAAACAACAAAGAATCTGGTGTTGACTGTCCCTTTAACTGTTTTTAACATTTCTGTATGTTGTGCAGCACATGTTGGTTTCTACTACTACTATTTTTTTATTGAATAAAGCTAAGTTTGTTTTTAGAGCTGTTCTAGCCCTTTCATCCTTTGGACTGTTGCTATTTTGAACCAGCTATTGGGCTCTTTAAATTCCAGTCGAGACGCTGAAGCTTAACAGGAATCGTTCTGTCTGGGGCATTACAGAGTAAGTTTGGCGGAGCATGTAAAATACAATTGCAGTGTTATCCTCACAGAGGTTGTGCGGCTAAACTCCTGCATGCCGGATCATTGCCCAAGAAGATTTTGTAAGAAACCCTATGGAAGTGTTATCCTGGGAAAGGTTTTCCGGCTGAACTTCTGCACATTGGATCATTGTATATGAAGAGACCGTAAGTGTATTATATTCACCTTTATTGTACAGTTGTTCTCTTTCCTTATTGGGCATTAGCATAATCTATTAACAGGATATCGAATACCGGTTTGTTCATTTATAGTGAGGCAGGGCTAGTCTTGTAAACGCTATTGTTGCTACTGAGTCTATTACTCTTTGCAGGCATGGGGCTTTATAGTATGTCCTCATGTTAGGAAGGCTTAGTCCTCTTTCACGTACATAGTGTTTTTATTGATACAGGGTTTGATTGAGCTCCATACAAATGAGTTAAATATATTTTGCATTTGTTTAAGGAAAGTTATAGGTATTGCCTGTAAATCAACCAATACTCTGGGAAGTACGGCCATTTATAGGGTTTGAATCCTACCCCACCAGGAGAAAGGACAGTTGGTTCATAAGGTTAAGTCGTTTTGAATGTTATTGAATATTGTTTTAGAATTTAATGGGACAGTAAAGTCAAAATTAAACTTTCATGATTAAAATAGGGCATGTAATTTTAAACAACTTTACAATTTACTTTTGTTATCAAGTTTACTTTGTCCTCTTTGCATCTTTTAATGAACAGTAAAACTAAGTAAGCCATTTATTCTAACTTTGGCTGTTGGGGAGTGATATAGACTTTTGATTCTATTGTTAGTATTACGTAACCAAGTTTTTGCGAGGGTTTGAAACAGGAATTCCCAGTTAAAGGGACAGTCTACACCAGAATATTTATTGTTTTAAAAGATAGATAAGGATAAGCTCCTAGGTAACTCCATGTGCATGAGCACAGTGTTATCTATATGAAACACATGAACTAACACCCTCTAGTGGTGAAAAACTGTCAAAATGCCCTGAGCTAAGAGGCGGCCTTCAAGGGCTTAGAAATTAGCATATGGACCTCCTAGATTTCTCTTTCAACTAAGAATACCAAGAGAACAAAGCAAAATTGGTGAAAGAAGTAAATGTTAAAATTACATTCTCTATCTGAATAATGAAAGTTTGTTTTGGTCTAGACTGTCCCTTTAAAGCATATTCTACAGGTTGCAGTACTCTGATCGTATTATCCCGTGCTTTTCTACCTGGGACAAAGCCGGCTTGATCTTTATGTACTAGATGTGGTAAGATTTTATTAATTTGTGTGGCCAGGATTTTAGCGTAAATGTTTAGGAGTAAATTTAGGAGTAATATGGGGAAAAATTGTTAGGAATATTGTGTTTGCCAGGTTTTGGGATAACTGATGTGTGCTTTATTTTTTAAATTTTTTGCTTTTCTGTGGTCCTCTTTCTGTAGGTGTGTGTTTAGTGATGTCCTTGCTTTGGACAGGGATTCAAGGAGAGGTTCATTTTTGGGGTTTATTTTATGCAGCTCCTCTGCGGATTTTAATTCTAATTTGAGTGAATTGTATTCCTGGTCAAGGTTTTTTTAAATGGTGCTTTTTGCTGTATAAAAACTCATTTAATGACCGCTTTGTGAGCCTTCAGAGTATTTCCTTGTCCTGAACAGAATTTGTGTTGTGCTGAAAATATTCCTGAATTGCATTTTTCAGTTTGTCGGGGTTATGTAATGAGGAGTCATCTATTTTCCAATAGCCTTGCGTTATAGGTTTATCAGGCCAAAATAATTCTAGAGAAATTAAAGAGTGGTCTGACCATCCAGTTGCATGTATGTCAGAGTGTATTGCTAGTTTTATATGTAGATGGTCAATAAGGAAATAACACTAAGGTGTTATTATTTAGACTATCTATAATATTGGTTCTGCTTCTTATGCTTTTTGGTTGATGAGCTGTTTAGTTGAGGACAGAGAGTCAAGTTGAGATCTCCCCCCATAATTATAGTTCCCATTTTGTGTTCTAGTATCTTATTGCTCACTTTTCTGAAAAACCTATCTTGGTTTACATTAGATGAATAGACATTGACTACTGGGTTTATTGAACAATCTCTGGGGTTGAGGTTGGAGTGTAACTTGAGTTTTGTCTGAAGCTTGATGTTTTTGCATGCGTGGAAGAGATTATGTCTAATGCTTTACAGAAGTCTTCTAAGTCTTCTGTTATTTTGTAGGTTACAATTTTATTGTTCTTGTTGACTTTTATATAGAAGCAGAACCCCCATCTGTATTGAATATCATTTTCTATGAGATGTTCCGTGATTAATTTGGCTTCTTTCCTGTTGGTTAAAGTCATAGGGCTGAGGTGAGTATAAATTTGGAGGGAATGGCCTTCAAATTGAAGGGGGTGGTGTTTCCTTGCTGCTGCTGATATTGTCTCTTTATCTTGACATTTGTGAAATTTAAGAATAATTTCCAGGGGAGTTATCTGTCCTTGGGTCATGGATGTAGGGCTCGGCGTGCCCTGTCAAGTTGTAGGTCAGGAAGAGAGTGGTCTTCTAGGAGAAAATGGAACAGTTTTTGAAGATGATTTTGCAGTTGTTTAGGAAGTATAGTTTTAGGTATTCCCCTGATCCTCAGGTTTTGTCTTTTGTCTCTGTTATTGAGGTCTTCTAGCTGGTATTTGAGTTGTATCTGAAGGTCTTGTGAACAGATGCATTGAGAATGATTATCCACAATGTTTGCCAGATTATCTGATTGTTCTTCTATGTATTCAATCCTATCACCAATGTTGGCTATATCTTTTCCATCTTAATAAGTAGATTCCACAACTTCATTCCTTACTTGTGGCAATACAGAACCTGGCCACTAGGAAGAGGCAAAGACACCCCAGCCAAAGGCTTAAATACCTCCCCCACTCCCCTCATCTCCCAGTCATTCTTTGCGTTTCGTCACAAGAGGATGGCAGAGAAGTATCGGAAGATTCGGAGTAGTCTCTTATGGAGGGTAAGTAGTTTTTTTTTTTTAGTAGTCTTGTCAGCCTCTCAGTGAGAGCATTGATGAATGTTAGGGTCTGGAGATACAGGGAGAGTCTTTCTGTGAAACCATCCAGACTTGTATTAACAACTCCTAAGCAATCAGTGTTGACGAGTGTTACTGCCTGCTTCTTTCACTCAAGTCCATGTCAGGTGCAATGCTACAAGACTGTCAAACTTGAGAGACTTTGTGTCTGTTGCACTGCGATGATTCCGGTAAGATCGTTTAATTTTATCTTACATGATAACGTAAGAAGACAGGGTCACAGTGTGACTCCTTTATCTGTATGGAATCAAGGGTTAATATCTCCGGAAGGGGTTTATTGAACAGGGGGGATTTATACATGATTTGCTTTCTTATGTTTTATGCTGCAACATGTGTGAGATGTGGCTCTGGCAGATGTGAGAACATTCAGGTTTTAATTTCATTTTGGATAACTGCGCAGCCTGTCAGTTTGGCATGCTTTTCTCCATACAACAGGCGCATTTCTGCATGACACTCCATGTGATCGGGTGTGGCCTCGTTAACTTCCTCTTTCCTGACCGTGCAGTTTGCAGGAGACAAAGCAGTTTCTCTGTGGGGCCTGGGTCATAGGAGGTGGTGAGTGCCCTGGCCATTGGGGTATAAAGGTGCCATTTATTTATCTGTAGTCCATCATAAAAGCGCAAGCTATGGAGGACTCTGATGCATTAGAGGTTACTCCCTCTTTACCTAAATCTAATACCTGTTATTATTGCGAGAAGGCTACAGTATACCCGCCTGCTCAATTATGTTCCACATGCCTTGATAGGTAAGTAGTTATATCTAAAAAGAACAAGATGTTTAGTACCACTGAGCTCTCCACCTCTGAGGGGTCTCCGTCCCGCGAGGAGCATTCCCTGCAATTATCTCCTAGTACACATGCAGCTCCCATTGCACTACTAATCCTCCTTTGGGAGGGGCCCTGTTACCGCCAGACTTTATTGAACAGTTGCAAACGACAGTGCTAAGCGCAAGCGAAAGGTTAAATACTGCTATCCTTCCTAGGGGTCATCTACTAACTTGTTGGATTTATCTGATACTAGATATCCACTGATGAAAACGCCTCTGAGTCTTCAGAGGAGGCTTTTTCTGGGTTGGAATCGGCTGCCTCTAGGCCTCCGGCTGCGGAGGAAACAGACTTTAGATTTAGGATAGAGCACTTACGCTTTCTGTTAAAGGAAGTGTTGGCTATGTTAGAGGTTCCAGAACCTAAGTTACATGAGGAACCTTCTATTCCTAAGCTTGATAAGGTTTATGAGGACAGGGTGGTGCCACAAAATTTTCTGGTTCCCGTAAAGATGGCAAATATCATTAAGAATTAATGGGAAATACTTGGATCCTCTTTTTCCCCTTCTTCCTTTAAGAAATTGTTCCCGGTTCCTGACTCCCAATTAGAGTTATGGGGATCTGTCCCTAAGGTGGATGGAGCTATCTCCACGCTTGCTAAGTGCACCACTATCCCGCTTGAGGATAGTTTGTCATTTAAGGAGCCCATGGATAAGAAGCTAGAAACTCTGTTAAGATGTTTCAGCACACAGGATTTTTATTTCAGCCTGCAGCAGCGGTTGCTGCGGTGGATGGTGCTGCTACCTATTGGTGTGATTCTCGGTCGGAGATGATCGAGGTGGAAACTCCCCTCGATAAAATCCAGGAAAGAATTAAGGCTTTGAGGGTAGCTAATTCATTTATTTGTGATGCAAATCTGCAGATTATCCGCTTGAATGCCAAGACATCAGGCTTTTCTGTTCTAGCCCGTAGGGCTCTATGGTTGAAGTCTTGGTCTGCTGACATGACTTTGAAATCTAGATTACTTTCCCTTCCATTTAATAGGAAGGTTCTTTTCGGTCCAGAATTGAACTCTATCATATCCACGGTCACTGGGGGCAAGTGCGCCTTTTTACCGCAGGATAAGAAAAATAAAGCTAAAGGACAGGGTCCTAATTTTCGTCCCTTTCATTCAGATAAGTCCCAAAGCCAGCAGCCTTCAGTCCAAGGGAACTTGGAAACCATCTGAATCTTGGAACAAATCCAAGCAGAACAAGAAGTCCACCGAGACAAAATACTCAAACCTTTTGTAGTCCCAAAGAAGGAGGGTACGTTTCGCCCGATTCTGGACCTAAAGTGCTTAAACAAGTTTCTGTTGGTGCCATCATTTAAGTTGGAGACGATAAGGTCTATTCTGCCCTTAGTTCTAGAAGGACAGTTTATGACCACGATAGACTTGAAGGATGCTTACCTTCATGTGCCAATACACAAGGATCACGTCAAGTTCTTAAGATTCGCTTTTCTGGATCAGCATTTCCAGTTTGTAGCTCTTCCCATTGGTCTGGCTACTGCTCCAAGAGTCTGTACGAAGGTTCTGGGGGCTCTGCTTGCGGTGGCGAGATCCAGAAGTATTGCAGTAGCGCCTTATTTGAATGACATTTTGGTCCAAGCTCCGTCCTGGTGGCTGGCAGAAGGCCATTCGAGAGTCTTCTTCTTCAATCTCATGGATGGATGATAAACTTAGGAAAGAGTTCTCCGATTCCCAGTACCAGAGTGGAATTCCTGGGCATGATAATAGATTCCATATCCATGAAGATATTTCTTACAGACCAGAGACGTTGCAAAATTACTTCCAGTTGTCTTGTCCTACAGACCTCCTTAAGGTAATCTGTGGCCCAGTGTATGGAGGTGATTGGGCTCATGGTGTCCAGCATAGATATCATCCCATTTGCTAGGTTCCATCTCAGACCTCTGCAGTTGTGCATGCTGAGGCAATGGAACGGTGATCACTCGGATCTATCACAACAGATTTCTCTGGACAACCAATCGAGAGAAATGCTCTCTTGTTGGCTCTGTCCAGATCGCCTGTCCCAGGGGACATCCTTCTTGAGACCATCCTGGGAGATTGTGACTACGGACGCAAGTCTATCAGGATGCAGAACTGTTTAGGGTGCCAGGAAGGCACAGGGCCGGTGGACTCGAGAGGAATCTCTTCTCCCAATCAACATTCTGGAACTTCAAGCGATCTTCAATGCTCTGAAGGCTTGGCCTCTTCTGAGTTCTTCCCAGTTTATCAGATTCCAATTGGACAACTTTACCTCGGTGGCTTACATACAACCATCAGGGGGGGAACGAGAAGCTCCCTAGCCATGAGGGAAGTATCTAGGATTCTGAATTGGGCGAAAGCCCACAACTGCTCACTGTCAGTAATACACATTCCGGGTGTGGACAACTGGGAAGTGGACTTTCTCAGCAGACAATAGTTTCATCCGGGGGAATGGTCTCTCTATCCCAAGGTGTTTGCAGAGATTTGTAGCAAATGGGGGACGCCATAGATAGATAGATCTCATGGTGTCCAGACCCAATACCAAGCTACCCAGATATGGGCAGCGGTCCAGGGATCCCCAGGCAGAGCTGATAGATGCCTTAGCAGTGCCTTGGGGGTTCAACCTAGTTTACATTTTTCCTCTGTTGACTCTTCTACCTCGGGTAGTGGCCCGCATCAAGCAGGAGCAAGCTTCAACTATTCTAATTGCTTCATCATGGCTGCGAAGGATATGGTTTGTGGACCTAGTGGGGATGTCGCCATCTCCACCATGGAGGTTACCTTGTCGCAGGGATCTGCTGGTACAGGGTCCATTTGTTCATCAAAACTAGGTTCTCTGGGGCTGACTGCAGGGAGATTGAACGCTTAGTCCTAGCAAAGAGAGGTTTTTCTGAGAGAGTGATTGATACTCTCATTCAAGCTAGAAAGTCAGTCACCCGTCGCATCTATCATAAGGTGTGGAGGACCTACTTATTCTGGTGTGAAGAACGTGGATTCCCCTGGCAAAAGGTCAGGGTATCCAGGATTCTTTCCTTTCTCCAAGACGGTTTGGAGAAGGGACTTGCTGCTAGTTCCTTAAAGGGACATATTTTGGCTCTATCTGTGTTGTTACACAAGAGGCTAGCTGAGCTTCCTGATATCCAGTCTTTTGTTCAGGCTCTGTCTAAAATTAGGCTTGTGTTTAGACATTCCGCTCCACCTTGGAGTTTGAATTTGCTTCTTAAAGTTTTGCAGAGGTCTCCGTTTGAGCCCATGCATTCGGTTGACATTAAGTTACTGTCTTGGAAGGTTCTTTTTCTATTGGCTCTTGCTTTGGCACGCAGAGTCTCTGAGTTGGCGGGCTTGCAATGTGAGCCGCCTCACCTAGTTTTTCATGCTGATAAGTCTGTTCTTCGCACTGGGTTGGGTTTTCTCCCTAAGGTTGTGTCTGATCGCAACATCAATCAGGAGATTGTGGTTCATTCTTTGTGTACTAATTCTTCGTCTTTGAAGGAGCGATTACTTCATAATTTGGATGTGGTTCAGGCTTTGAAATTCTATCTTCAGGCTACGAAAGATTTTAGACAGACTTCGGCATTGTTTGTTGTCTATTCTGGGAAGCGCAGAGGGCAGAAGGCTTCTTCCACTTCCCTCTCCTTTTGGTTGAGGAGGATCATCAGCTTGGCATATGAAACAGCGGGACATAAGCCTTCTTAGAGGATTATGGCTCATTCAACTAGAGCTGTGGCTTCATCTTGGGCCTTCAAAAATGAAGCCTCTATGAAGCAGATTTGTAGGGCGGCTACCTGGTCCTCCTTACAAATTTGACGTGTTTGCTTCGGCTGAAGCAGTTTTTGGGAGAAAGGTTTTACAGGCTGTGGTGCCCTCAGAATAGGGTACTCCTCTTTTTTACCCTCCCATTTTCATTCAGTGTCCTCTAGAGCTTGGGTATATGTTCCCACAAGTAAGGAATGAAGCCGTGGACTCTCCTCATATTAAGATGGATAACAAATTATGCTTACCAGATAATTTCCTTTCCATCTGTATGAGAAGAGGCCACGGCCCCCGTCCGTTTTCTTTGTTGGGCAGACCTAAATTTTTATTATCTTCTGGCATTTGTTATACCCTAATATTTCCCCTACTGTTCCTTGTTCCCTCGGCAGAATGACTGGGGAATGAGGGGAGTAGGGGAGGTATTTAAGCCTTTGGCTGGGGTGTCTTTGCCTCCTTCTGGTGGCCAGGTTCTGTATTCCCACAAGTAAGGAATGAAGCCGTGGACTCTCCTCATACAGATGGAAAGGAAATTATCTGGTAAGCATAATTTATGTTTTTTCACTTGCTGTTAATATAGTTACTTATGCTGGGAAGTTGGAATATTGGTGATATGCACGGGTAATGGGATGGCGTGTTAGTATTGCCACTTTGTGACAGAGTGTGCTTAGGCCTCTGCTTGCTTACCCCTGTGGTCGGATTGGGTTGTGTAGTAGTCGTTATCCTGGTTCAGATTCCTTAAGAGCAGGTTGATTATGGGTGATGGTGCCATGGTGTTAAAACCAGTGAGAGTCTCTTGTGTATTGCACGTTGTGTGGCGCAGCTGTTATTTTTTGCTGGATGGGCTCTTCTCTGAGTTTGTAGTGCCACAGGTGTCTAGTGGAGGAGATTCGCCAGTTCCCACAAGTTGTCTTTCCAGTCCTCAGTACACCCACTGTCAAATGCGGCACATTTTTGCTGTCTGGCTCTGTTTTACACACTGCTTTAAGGCTCCTTAGTGTGTCTACCATCAGAGTGTTTCTTTCAGGCAGCCATCTACAATGGCGCTCAGCTCCGCCCCCCCCCCCCCCCCCCCCCCGCAATTGTTTATATTTTAAATTTCAAGTATTAGCCCATCAAAACCTTTCTAACCTTTTAGAGAACGTTAATGCTACATGATACATAGTGATTGCAGTGCAGGAGCTGCTTGAAATCTGTTTCATTCAAAATAAATATAGTCAAGATCAAGAGGCTTTTGATTTGTGCATCCTTTGTAGAAACCCCTGCAATTTGTTTCTAACAAAAAGAACAGTTTTAAAATTGGAGACTCTACACTTATTAAGAAACTCTATTCCACACAGTCTTTGGTTGCACACTCAACCCATTTAACTCATTTATAGCTATCCCTAAATATCCTCAGCAGAATAGGAAGCCAGAAACCTAAATTATAACATACATTTTTTTCTAAATAATTTAAAAATACATCTTTATATTATTCTCAAATATTTGTATTTAATATATCATTCTACTTAGCATTTTGTTGTGTTTAATTGCATCAATCATAATTAAGAATTATGCAATGTTAGACCTGAAGTTTTATAAACACTAAAAATAAACTTTTAAAGAAAAATTATATAAGAAAGCTAATTTCAAAGCAAACAGGTTCCACTTAAATTATTTTAAACATGTGGGTCTCTAACAATCACCTAGATTACGAGTTTTGCGTTATGAGTCAAATAGCAGCGTTGTGGCCCATAACGCATCATTTTCCCTAACGCAGCCATTACAAGTCTTGTCGGTATAGCTGTACCGCAAGCCTTTTAGCCTGTAATGCAACGTCAGTACCGCACTCCTAAAAATGACTTTTTTTAATATGATTCCCATAGTGCCGGTATTACGAGTTTTGCGTTATGGCTAAAAAGCAAGGGGTACAGCCTAAAACGACAAGATCTGTAATGCCATCTAAAGTCAGTAGTTATGAGTTTTATGTTACAGCTTTGTGGCGTAAAACTCATAACTAAAGTGTTACAAAGTACACTAATACCCATAAACCACCTATTAACCCCTAATCCGAGGCCCTCCCGCATTGCAAAAACACTATATTAAATTTATTAACCCCTAATTTGCCGCTCCCGATATCGCCGCCACTTTAAAAAATATTAACCCCTATTCCGCTGCTACCTGACATCCTCACCACTATACTAAAGTTATTAACCCCTAAACCGCCGCCCTCCCGCATCGCAAACACTATTTAAATATTATTAACCCCTAATCTGCCATCCGCCCACATCGCCCCCACTATACTAAAGTTATTAAGCCCTACACCGCCACCACTATACTAAACCTATTAACCCCTAAACCGAAAGCCCCCAACATCGAAATAAACTAAATTAAACTATTTACCCCTAAACCTAATGCCCCCCCTAACTTTATATTAAAATTACAATTTCCCTACCTTAAATTAAATTAAAATTTACCTGTCAAATTAAAAAAAACTAAGTTTAAACCAACAAACTAATAAAATTATTAAACTAAAATTAAACTAACTACCAATTAAATTAAACTAAACTACACATTAAAAAAATCCTAACACTACTATAAAAATTACAAACTATGTCAATGCCAAAACAAAAAAATACTAAGTTACAAAAAATAACAAACACTAAATTACGGAAAATAACAAAACGAAATTATCCAAAATAAAAAAGAATTACACCTAATCTAATAGCCCTATCAAAATAAAAAAGCCAACCCAAAATAAAAAAAGCCTAGCCTACAATAAACTACCAAGGCCCTTAAAAGGGCCTTTTGTGGGGCATTGCCCCAAAGATATCAGCTCTTTTACCTGGAAAAAAACGCAAAGACCCCCCAACAGTAAAACCCACCACCCAACCAACCCCCAAAAATAAAAAACCTAATTTTAAAAAAACCTAAGCTACCCATTGCCCTGAAAAGGGCATTTAGATCTTTTACTACCCAGACCCTAAAATAAAAAAACACCCAAAAACCCCTTTAAAAAGCCTAATACTAACCCCCTGACGATCCACTTACAGTTATAGAAGTCCCACTTTATCCAGACGGCCTCTTCAATCTTCATCCAGGCTGCATCTTCTATCTTGATCCCGGAGGCACGAATTCGAATTAGCCAATAGAATGAGAGCCGCTTAAATCCTATTGGCTGATTTAAATAGCCAATAGGATTTTAGCAACCCTAATTCCTATTGGCGGATTCAAAATTTTCAGCCAATAGGAATGCAAGGGACGCGTATCTTGTATTGAAGATTCAGTGTACGGCGGCGACCGTATGAAGAGGATGCTCCGTGCCGGATGTCTTCAGGATGGACCCGCTCCGTGCCTCCGGGATCAAGATAGAAGATGCCGTCTGGATGAAAACTTCTCACCGCCTGGATCAGGACTTCAACTCCGGGATGAAGATCGTTCAAGCGGGACTTAAAAAACTGTCAGTGGATCATCAGGGGGTTAGTGTTAGGCTTTTTTAAGGTTTTTTTGGGTGGGGGTTTTTTTTTTAGTTTAGGGACTGGGCAGTAAAAGAGCTAAATGCCCTTTTAAGGGCAATGCCCAGCTTAGGTTTTTTAGGGCCATTGGCAGTTTATTCTAGATTATTTTTTTTTATTTTGGGATGTTTTTTTTAATGGGTATTAGAATAGGAATATTTTTTTAATTTTGATAATTTGTTTGTTATTTTGTGTAATGTATATTTTTAGGGGGTGTTTTTTTTTGTTGCAAAAGAGCTGTTTAACACAGGGCAATGCCCTACAAAAGGCCCTTTTAACCCCCCCCCCCAAAAAAAGGCCCTTTTAAAGGCCCTTGGTAGTTTATTCTAGATTAGGCTTTTTATTTTGGGATGGGTTTTTTTTTTTTAAAGGGTATTAGAATAGGAATAATCTTTTTTTTTTTTGGCTAATTTTGTTTTTGTAATGGTAGTTTTTTTATTTTTTGTGATTTTAGTTGGGGTTTTTTTTGTTTGTAATGTTAGGTTTTAGGTTTTAGTGTAAGGCAGGTTAGGTTTTATTTCACAGGTAAGTTTGCATTTATTTTAGCTAGGTAGTTAACTATTTACTAACTAGTCCCTAGTTAAAATAAATACAAACTTACCTGTGAAATAAAACCTAAACTAGCTACAATATAACTATTAGTTATATTGTAGCTAGCTTAGGTTTTATTTTACAGGTAAGTATTTAGTTTTAAATAGGAATTATTTAGTTAATAATTGTAAATTTAATTTAGATCTATTTTAATTATGTTAAAGTTAGGGGATGTTAGGGTTAGGGTTACGTTAGGGTTAGGTTTAGGGGTTAATATAGTTTAATTTAGGTTGTTGCGATGGGGGGGGCTGCGGTTTAGGGGTTAATAGGTTTATTTAGTGGTAGTGATGTGGGAGGCCAGAGGTTTTAGGGGTTAATAACTTTGTTTAGTTGCGCGATGTTGGGGTGCGGCGGAATAGGGGTTAATAACTTTATTATAGTGGCAGCAATATCGGGAGTGGCACATTAGGGGTTAATAGTTTTATTTAGATGGCGGCGATATCGGGAGCAGCATATTAGGGGTTAATAACTGTAGCTAGGTGTCGGCGATGTCAGGGGCAGCAGATTAGGGGTGTTTAGACGTGGGGTTTATGATAGGGTATTAGGTTTAAACTGTATTTTCTTTTTCCCCATAGACATCAATGGGCTGCGTTACGGAGACTTTGTTTTCGCGATCGCAGGTGTTAGACTTTTTTTTTGCCGGCAATTTTCATGATTTAGATAGAGCATGCAAATTTAAACAACTTTCAAATTTACTTCCATTACAAAATGTGCACAGTCTTTTTATATTTACACTTTTGAGTTACCAGCTCCTACTGAGTATATATTTGTATGCATTTGTAATTGGCGGATGACTGTCACATGATACAGGGGGAGTGGAAATAGACATAACTGAAATCAATCAGAACATTTTTTACTACACATTGAAGTTCACACTAAGTGCTATTGCATTGTCTTTTTATCATGCATTTGTCGATTATGCAAATCTACTGTATTTACTAGACCTTTAAGTTATAATTATATAGAATAGCCAAAGTCAACCTTAAGAGTGAAAAAAGATCATATGACAACTAGAAACTGAAACGTCAGCAAAAAGTCAAACATTGGTTGCGTAAACATAAAGTCTATAAAATAGTTGTCAGGATTACTACTGAATGTGAACTATGAACTGTGAGCTATGGAAGAAGAATTTTGTTTGACTCATACAGTTAGGTGTTACAGTCACATGGTAAGGGCGTGCATTTAATTCTCTTTAATTCCAGAGCAAGAACAGGGACTTATTGCAAGAAGATTTCATCTGGTAACCTACGCTTCAATTACTCATGTGCAATTACCTATTGATTGCATTAATGCATTCCTCAGCAACTTTGTTAGTACAATTAAATACACTAATATACCATATCTGCTAAAAATAAATTAACGAAAGTAATTTTCCTTATAGGACATGGAATTCATTAACCCCTTAATGACCAAGGACGTACACAGGGTACGTCCTACAAAAAAAACGTTTGTTACAGACCAAGGATGTACCCTGTACATCCTCAGGGGTTTTAAGCACTGGAAGCAATCTTGATCGCTTCCAGACGCTTTTAGGGTATTGCAGCGATGGCTTGATATTGAGGCATTGTGCAATACCCTCTGGTAAGCAACAAATGCAGAGAGGGCCACTCTGTGGCCCTCTCTGCATTGGCCAGCGATGGTGCCGATTGTTGGTAGCGTGGGAGGGATAAGAGGGAGGCGGGTGGGCGGCCCATCGCTGGAGGGAGCTTGAGGATGGCGGGAGGGTGTGTGTGAGGGGCAGTAGGAGGGCATGAAAGGGGCAGGAGCGCTACGGCAAATAATTTGTGAGTGGGAACAATGGAGAGGGGGGATACTTGTTGGGAAATGGATCTGGGAGGGGGTAGGGTATTGAGGGGGGACAGCTACACTACAGAAAAATTGGGTTTATTAAAAAAAAAAATTGAGCCTAATTTCATTACAAACTGGATACTGGCAGACAGCTGCCAGTACCTAATATGTCCACAAATATGAAGAAGAGGGAGGTTAAGAGAGCCGTTTGGGAGGGATCATGGAGGTTGGAGGTTATGGGGGAACCTACACTGCAGAAACTATATATATATATATATATATATATATATATATAAATATTATATTAAAAAATATACTACAGACTTCATTTAATTTTGTTATAAGAAAGTTGTTTTTTCTATATGAAATCCGGAGTCACTTTTGTGGGTTTGATGGCTGAGAGTAATGCTGAGGGGAGCTGGTTAGGTCCGTGAATCTCCATGGTGTTTTACGGCTGACGGTGGGGCTGGGGGAAGCTGGGCTAGCATGGAGGCTAATGTAATAATTTATGTTCCAAAACATTGGACTTCTTATTTTGATAGAAGTTAGAACAATCACCTTCAGTCAGCAGTGAATCTTCAGTGCTGAGAGCGCTCTGGTGTTCGCCATGCCCACCAATGTCTACATCACAATCCAGATGTCCGCCCTGTTTTTTGATGACATGCCACAGAAGAATAAACTGAGGGGAACCAAAATGCGCATGCAGGCCACAATGATGTTTCTACCTAGGTAGAACATCTTTATAGGGTATGCATAATGAGGAAAAAATGGGTTTGGCACAATATGGAATTAGTATTAGAAATACCAAGAAAAGGACAGGAAACTTTTAATAGGTACTTATTGTAAATATTTATAATACTTAATGACGTTTTTAAAAAAATTAAATCATTTTTTGAGTTTACTATCCCTTTAAGATGGGAGTGACCAATGTGGGTGGGGGAGGGAAGAGAGCTGTTTGAGGTGGGTCAGGGAGGGATCGGGGGTGGGATGTGTCAGGTTGGAGGCCGATTTCTACACTAATCTCTACCTAATTAACTCCACTGCTGGGCATAAAACAAGTGTGGTGCGCAGCAGAATTTCGCGGCCTTCTTCTTACCAAAAAGCAATGCCAAAACCATATATGTCTGCTGTTTCTGAACAAAGGGGATCCCAGAGAAGCATTTACAACCATTTGTGCCATAATTGCACAAGCTGTTTGTAAATAATTTCAGTGAGAAACCTAAAGTTTGTGAAAAAATTAACGTTATTTTTTACTTGATCGCATTTGGAGGTGAAATGGTGGCATGAAATATACCAAAATGGGCCTATATCAATACTTTGGGTTGTCTACTAAAAAAAAATATATATACACATGTGAAGGGTTATTCAGGGATTCCTGACAGATATCAGTGTTACAATGTAACCATCACTAATTTTGGGGGGAAAATGGTTTGGAAATAGCAAAGTGCTACTTGTACTTATTGCGCTATAACTTGCAAACAAAACAAAGCACATGTAAACATTGGGTATTTCTAAACTCAGGACAAAATTTAGAAACTATTTAGCATGGGTGTTTTTTGGTGGTTGTAGATGTGTAACAGATTTTGGGGGTCAAAGTTAGAAAAAGTGTGTTTTTTTTCTTAATTTTCTCATCATATTTTATAGTAAATTATATAATCTAAAACAAGAAAGAAGAGAGGTGTAAATACTGCTACAAACGTTCCATTACATATCACGGTGCAGTCCTCAAAAATAATAGCTATAAAAAAAAAATCAAGAGAGAACTCAAAGGATATACATTACTATCCTTTGAAAGAGAGGAAAACGCAGCACTCCTGATTATGGATCAAAAATTATATTTATTAGCCCTCCGAAAATAAGAGCAAACACCAACAAGTGTATAAACATTTAAACATATCAACCTGTTAAAATAATAAAGAACTAAACGGTACCGCTGTCACTAGACATATCTATTTCACATTGAAATACAAATTCACATAATCAATGTTACAGTGTATGCATTACACAATTGGTACAATTAACACGAAGCATGTGAGAAGATATAACTTGGATAACCTGAACAAGAATAGTCCAGAACAAAACGTCCCAGAATGGAATTCACCGCAACTTCAAGCTGCATATTAGGTCAGGTGCTCACATAACACACAACACAGGCGTCCCGCTTTAGACAAGGTAGCTCACACAGAGTTCACACATAATCACGAGTGCTGCGTTTTCCTCTCTTTCAAAGGATAGTAATGTATATCCTTTGAATTCTCATGATTTTGTATAGCTAAATTATATAATATGATGAAAATAATGGTATCTTTAGAAAGTCCATTTAAACACAAACACTGCAGAAATGTAAAAATAGCCGTGGTCCCAAACGGTAAGAACATTGAAAAATGGTCTGGTCACTAAAGGGTTAAAGAGACATAAAACAATAAATAGAAACCGCTTATTAAATAATGCTTTTCTTAAAGGAATTATAATTTTAAGCAATTTTCTCATTTACTCTTATTATCAATTTTTCTTTGTTCACTTAGTATCTTTATTTGAAAAAGCAGGAATATAAGCTTATATAAATGTCAGAGCCCATGTTGCTTCAGTTCAGCATGAATCATATTTTGACTCACTTAGATAGAACACAGCCCATTAGAGGCCTATATTTTAGCTATTTATAGCACTCCATTCAAAACCATCAGAAGTGCTGGGAAAAAAGTATATTCAAGAATGGGTGATTCATTGCTAATCACTGATGTTTGAATAAGTAAATTTACATTTAAAAAATTAAAATAGCATTGCATTTTTTTGTGGGGAGGCTATAACTATGGGCCTATAGCGCCTGATAAAACAAAAAACTTTTTATTTTTATATAAGGACAAATAGTATTGATCCATTGGACACTGTATTATTATTATTCTTTATTTATTAAGCGCCAACAGATTGCGCAGCGCTGCCCATGGGTACAAGGATAACAGTACAATGGAGAAACAATACGATAAAAGACAAAGTTTAGCAAATTATAACTGCACATTTAGGGCTAGATTACCAGTGAAGCGCTATTTAAATGCTCCCCTATTAACTAGAAGTAAGCTTTTTGCGCATGTCGGGTAGTGCAGGTATCACAAGTTGAAAGTAAAATGTTTTCGTATGAGCGCTAACCCAACACTCGTAAAAAGCCAAAGTTGGAATATCGCAACCTTGTTAATGTATTCTCTATAGAAGTCAATGGAAAAAGAAAAGTGGGGGGGAAAAAACTAACTCCCTACTCGCGCACAAAGCCAATAACATTTTCTTGTGTGCTAACCCGACATGAAAATATGTATATTTCACATTCCAATGTTCTTCAGAATATGTTCTATCTGTTCATAAATACATATTTGTTTTCATAAATATCTAATTCTGCATTGTCTCTTTATTATGCATTTATTGGTTATGTTATTCTACTGTCTTTAGTGGTGTTACCTTTGGTGTCTCTTTGCTGTACAATCCCTTGTGATACCGGAAGAACAAGTCAACCTGCCAAAATCTTAGCATATAGGTTTAAAGGGACAATCAAGTCCAAAATAAACTTTCAGGATTCAGATAGAGCATGTAATTTTAAACAACTTTCCAATTTACTTTTTTCACCAATTTTGCTTTGTTCTTTTGGTATTCTTAGTTGAAAGTTAAACCTGTGGTGTCATGAAACCAGAGAATTTATCCCTAGAATGTTCAAGTAGTACATTATTAAATTATACTGTGATTACAAAGAGAGAGAGAGAGAGAGACACAGAGAGAGACAGCGAGACAGAGAGAGAGACAGAGAGAGAGACACAGAGAGAGACAGAGAGAGAGAGACACAGAGAGAGACAGAGAGAGAGACAGCGAGAGACAGAGAGAGAGACAGCGAGAGACAGAGAGAGAGAGACACAGAGAGAGACAGAGAGAGAGACAGCGAGAGACAGAGAGAGACAGAGAGAGAGAGAGACAGAGAGAGAGACAGAGAGAGACAGAGAGAGAGAGACAGAGAGAGAGAGAAACAAATAAAATACCAATAAACAAGTCCAAAAGTGATTGCACTGGATGTTGGCAACTACACTACATTGCAATTCGCAAATGATCCGGGAAAAATTAATCTTTAAAGGACATAAAAGTATAATATATTAAGTTCAGGTTTTAATATCTAAATACTTTTTAAGCACATTTGTCATGCATCATTTGCCATTTATTTACACTGCAATAACACGACTCTAAGCAACATTTTTTACTCCCCTAAAAAGAGAACTGCAACTTACTTCCAAAATAGAACTGAATCAGCTTCAGATTTTGAGAGACATAAATCTATCGGCTAGATTCTGAGTTTTGCGTTAAGCTGAAAAAGCAGCGGTAACAGGTCCTAACGCTGCTTTTTCACTACCTCTGCTATTACGAGTCTTGCATGTATAGGTGTACTGCACACTTGTTTGGCCTTACCGCAAACCAACTTACGTAAACTTCGTAAACCATTATTTCTATGGGAGTTCCATAGCGCCGGTATTACGAGTCTGTCCTGGGAGGCCAAAAAGTAAGTGGTACAGCCTCTACTGACAAGATTCCTAACGCATTCTAAAGTCAGTAGTTATGAGTTTCACACTACAACGCTGTAGCATAAAACTCATAACTAAAGTGCTAAAAAAGTACACTAACACCCATAAACTACCTATTAACCCCTAAACCGAGGCCCTCCCGCATCACAAACACTAAAATAAAATTATTAACCGCTAATCTGCCGCTCCCGACATCGCCACCACTAGAATAAACATATTAACCCCTAAACCGCCGCACTCCGGCCTCGCAAACACTAGTTAAATATTATTAACCCCTAATCTTCCGCCCCTAACATCGCCGCCACCTACATTATATTTATTAACCCCTAATCTGCCGCCCCCAATGTCGCCGCAACCTACCTACACTTATTAACCCCTAATCTGCCGCCCCAACGTCGCCGCCACTATATTAAATTTATTAACCCCTAAACCTAAGTCTAACCCTAACCCTAAAACCCCCTTATTGAAATACAATTTAAATAAATCTAAATAAAATTTCTATCATTAACTATATTATTCCTATTTAAAACTAAATACTTACCTATAAAATAAACCCTAAACTAGCTACAATATAACTAATAGTTACATTGTAGCTAGGTTAGGGTTTATTTTTATTTTACAGGCAAGTTTGTATTTATTTTAACTAGGTAGAATAGTTATTAAATAGTTATTAACTATTTAATAACTACCTAGCTAAAATAAAGACAAGTTTACCTGTAAAATAAAACCTAACCTACGTTACACTAACACTACGCTACAATTAAATAAATTACCTACATTAAAGGGACAGTATACTGTAAAATAGTTTTTCCCTTAATGTGTTTACAATTGCTTTTTTTACCAACTGCAGAGTAAAAAATGTATGAAAATTAGCTTTTTAAGGTTTATTTCTGTATATTAAAGCTCTGATTTTGTGTTTTGAAGCCACAGCCTAATAAAATAGGTTGAGCTTGTTGGTATAATTAGATCTCATTACTGTATCACATTGTGCACATATACCTGTCCTTAAAACAATCACCAATACTTTGAGAGAACAATGGAAAATCAACATTTTATAACCTTATCTCTGCTTTATCCTACTCGGAGTGTAATTTCTTCTGCTGGCTGTTTTTACAAAGCCTATCTATAGCTGGTACGCGCGGCCACAAACTTTCAGAATAGGTGGGGATACCACATGCTAAATTAACAATTTCAAATGCCAATATAAGGGTAAAGGAGCTACTTGTAAACAATTTAATACACTCCAGCAGGTAAAGTGGATCATTGGGAACAAATTAAAGGGGAGAACATTTTTGAGTAAACTGTCCCTTTAAATACAATTAAATAAATGAAATTAAATTATCTAGATCACAAAAAAAACACTAAATTACAGAAAATAAAAAACAAATTACAGATCTTTAAACTAATTACACCTAATCTAATAGCCCTATCAAAATAAAAAAAACCTAGCCTAAACTACCAATAGTCCTTAAAAGGGCCTTTTGCAGGGAATTGCCCCAAAGAAATCAGCTCTTTTTCCTTTAAAAAAATACAACCCCCCCAACAGTAAAACCCACCACCCACACAACCAACCCCCCAAATAAAATACTAACTAAAAAAACCTAAGCCCCCTATTACCCTGAAAAGGGCATTTGGATGGGCATTGCCCTTAAAAGGCCATTTAGCTCTATTGCAGGCCCAAATCCCTAACCTAAAAAATAAACCCACCCAATACACCCTTAAAAAAATCCTAACACTAACCCCTGAAGATTCACTTACAGGGAGAAGTCTTCATCCAAGCCGCAAGATGACCTCAACGAAGCCGGAAGAAGTGGTCCTCCCGATGGGCAGAAGTGGTCCTCCAGACAGGCAGAAGTCTTCATCCAGACAGCATCTTCTATCTTCATCCTTCCAGCGCGGAGCGGCTCCATCTTCAAGACATCCGATGCAGAGCATCCTCTTCCAACGAAGTCTTCTTGCTGAATGAATATCTCTTTAAAGGGCCACTGTAAGTAAATATTTTCTATGCCTGTTACTAACCAACTACCCCAAATACGCTTTTTATCAATAGCATTTCATTAACATATCTCTACCGTATATCAGAAATCTTGTCTGCAAATTTAATTGTTTTCCAAACCCACTCCGTGGGTGTCCTTTGCTCTGTACCAATCCGTTTACAATACCTAGGTTTCAAAATGGCGCTTTAAACACAAAGTTATTGGTTTAAGTATTTTGAACACGCAGTGCTGAAAATAGTGAGCAGGATAACGTGACATCATCGGCGAATAAAAGATATAACTTTTAGAACGTTATGAAACTTATTTTTGGAGAAAATATAGGTCAGTAGGTTTTAATTAATGTTTATTAACTTTAATATGTTAGTTGTTTAGCTTAAAAATTATAACAGAAAGTAATCCTTTAAGTGATGTCATCCAAGATGGCATCCCTTAGATTCCGATTGGCTGATAGAATTCTATCAGCCAATCGGAATTAAGGTAGAAAAAATCCTATTGGCTGATTGGATCAGCCAATAGGATTGAGCTTGCATTCAATTGGCTGATTGGAACAGCCAATAGAATACAAGCTCAATCCTATTAGCCAATCGGAATCTAAGGGATGCCATCTTGGATGACGTCACTTAAAGAGATATTCATTCAGCAAGAAGACTTCGTTGGAAGAGGATGCTCCGCGTCGGATGTATTGAAGATGGAGCCGCTCCGCGCCGGGAAGGATGAAGATAGAAGATGCTGTCTGGATGAAGACTTCTGCCCATCTGGAGGACCACTTCTGCCCGTCTAGAGGACCACTTCTGCCGGCTTCGTTGAGGACATCTTGCCGCTTGGATGAAGACTTCTCCCGGTAAGTGAATCTTTGGGGGTTAGTGTTAGGATTTTTTTAAGGGTGTATTGGGTGGGTTTATTTTTTAGGTTAGGGCTTTGGGCCTGCAATAGAGCTAAATGCCCTTTTAAGGGCAATGCCCATTCAAATGCCCTTTTCAGGGCAATGGGGAGCTTAGGTTTTTTTAGTTAGTATTTTATTTGGGGGGTTGGTTGTGTGGGTGGTGGGTTTTACTGTTGGGGGGGTGTTTGTATTTTTTTTTTAACAGGTAAAAGAGCTGATTTCTTTGGGGCAATGCCCCGCAAAAGGCCCTATTAAGGGCTATTGGTAGTTTAGGCTTTTTTTATTTTGGGGGGGCTTTTTTTATTTTGATAGGGCTCTTAGATTAGGTGTAATTAGTTTAAAGATCTGTAATTTGTTTTTTATTTTCTGTTTTTGTGATTTAGCTAATTTAATTTAATTAATTTATTTAATTGTATTTAATGTAGGTCATTTATTTAATTGTAGTGTAGTGTTAGTGTAACTTAGGTTAGGTTTTATTTTACAGGTAAGTTTGTTTTTATTTTAGCTAGGTAGTTAGTAAGTAGTTAATAACTATTTAGTAACTATTCTACCTAGTTAAAATAAATACAAACTTGCTTGTAAAATAAAAATAAACCCTAAAATAGCTACAATGTAACTATTAGTTATATTGTAGCTAGCTTAGGGTTTATTTTACAGGTAATTATTTAGTTCTAAATAGGAATTATTTAGTTATTAATAGTAGGTTTTATTTCGATTTATTTAAATTATATTTCAATTAGGGGGTGTTAGGGTTAGACTTAAGTTTAGGGGTTAATACATTTAATATAGTGGCTGTGACATTCAGGGCGGAAGATTAGGGGTTAATAAGTTTAGGTAGGTTGCGGCGACATTGGGGGCAGCAGATTAGGGGTTAATAAATATAATGTTGGTGGCAGCGGTGTCCGGAGCGGCAGATTAGGGGTTAATAAGTATAATGCAGGTGTCGGCGATGTCGGGGGCAGCAGATTAGGGGTTAATAAGTGTAAGATTAGGGGTGTTTAGACTAGGGGTTCATGTTAGGGTGTTAGGTGTAAACATAACTTTTATTTCCCCATAGGAATCAATGGGGCTGCGTTACTGAGACTTACACTGCTTTTTGGCAGGTGTTAGACTTTTTCTCAGCCGGCTCTCCCCATTGATGTCTATGGAGAAATCGTGCACAAGCACGTACAACCAGCTCACCGCTGACTAAATCAGCGCTGGTATTGAAGTGCGGTATGGAGCACAATTTTGCTCTACGCTCTCTTCTTGCCTTTTAACACCGGGTTTCTAAAAACCTGTAATACCAGCACTGTATGTAAGTAAGTGGTGAGAAAAAACTGCTCGTTAGCACCGCACAGCTCATAACGCAAAACTTGTAATCTGGCCGTTTATTTGGTTAAAAAAACAAAGGCTGATTTCTTTTTAAGTTTGCATAGAAGGGTTAATTTATTTTGTGATCTGCTATTGTTCTACAGTAAAATACAAAGGTAAGATCCGCACCTGCAACTCGTAGCTGCTATTGTTCTAAAGTGGTAGATTCAGTTCTTTAGAAAATTGTGCAAATTATCCATACAAATAAAAAGATCAAATTGAGATAGTCTACAAAATGTTGCTTTAAAGGAATATTTAAAGGGACACTAAACCCAATATTTTTTCTTTCATGATTCAGATAGAGCATGCAATTTTAAGCAACTTTCTAATTTACTACTATTATCAATATTTCTTCATTCTTTTGCTATCTTTATTTAAAAAGCAGGAATGTGATGCATAGGAGCCAGCCCATTTTTGCTTGAGAACCTGGGTTATGCTTGCTTATTGGTGGGTAAATGTCAGCCTCCAATAAGCAAGTGCTATCCATGGTGCTGAACCTAAAATGGGCTGGCTGCTAAGATTTACATTCCTGCTTTTAAAATAAAGATAGCAAGAGAATGAAGAATAATTGATAACAGGAGCAAATTAGAAAGTTGCTTAACATTTCATGCTCTATCTGAATCATGAAAGAAAAAAAAAATTGGGATCAGTGTCCCTTTAACTGCTATGCACAACTAAAAAATAGTAACTACTCACTATCGGCTAGATTTAGAGTTGGGTGGTAGCCGTGAAAACCAGCGTTAGAGGCTCCTAACGCTGGTTTTTACCGCCCTCTGGTATTTGGAGTCAGTCAGGAAAGGGTCTAACGCTCACTTTGCAGCCGCGACTTTTCCATACCGCAGATCCCCCTACGCCATTTGCGTATCCTATCTTTTCAATGGGATCTTCCTAATGCCGGTATTTAGAGTCGTGGCTGAAGTGAGCGTTAGAAATCTAACGACAAAATTCCAGCCGCAGAAAAAAGTCAGTAGTTAAGAGCTTTCTGGACTAACGCCGGTTTATAAAGCTCTTAACTACTGTGCTCTAAAGTACACTAACACCCATAAACTACCTATGTACCCCTAAACCGAGGTCCCCCCACATCGCCGCCACTCTATTAAACTTTTTTAACCCTTAATCTGCCGACCGCACGCTGCTGCCACCTACGTTATCCCTATGAACCCCTAATCTGCTGCCTCTAACACCGCTGACCCCTATATTATATTTATTAACCCCTAATATGCCGCCCCCAACGTCGCCGCTACCTACCTACACTTATTAACCCCTAATCCGCCTCACTCCCGCCTCAATAACCCTATAATAAATAGTATTAACCCCTAATCTGCCCTCCCTAACATTGCCGACACCTAACTTCAAGTATTAACCCCTAATCTGCCGATCGGAGCTCAACGCTACCCTAATAAATTTTTTAACCCCTAAAGCTAATTCTAACCCTAACCCTAACACCCCCCTAAGTTAAATATAATTTTATTCTAACGAAATAAATTAACTCTTATTAATTAAATTATTCCTATTTAAAGCTAAATACTTACCTGTAAAATAAACCCTAATATAGCTACAATATAAATTATAATTATATTGTAGCTATTTTAGGATTAATTTTTATTTTACAGGCAACTTTGTATTTATTTTAACCAGGTACAATAGCTATTAAATAGTTAATAACTATTTAATAGTTACCTAGTTAAAATAATTACAAAATTACCTGTGAAATAAATCCTAACCTAAGTTACAATTAAACCTAACACTACACTATCAATAAATTAAATAAATAAACTACCTACAATTATCTACAATTAAACCTAACACTACACTATCAATAAATTAATTAAATACAATACCTACAAATAAATACAATTAAATAAACTAACTAAAGTACAAAAAATAAAAAAGAACTAAGTGACAAAAATAAAAAAATATTTACAAACATTAGAAAAATATTACAACAATTTTAAACTAATTACACCTACTCTAAGCCCCCTAATAAAATAACAAAGACCCCCAAAATAAAAAAATGCCCTACCCTATTCTAAATTACAAAAGTTCAAAGCTCTTTTACCTTACCAGCCCTTAAAAGGGCCCTTTGCGGGGCATGCCCCAAAGAATTCAGCTCTTTTGCCTGTAAAAAAAAAAACATACAATACCCCCCCCACATTACAACCCACCACCCACATACCCCTAATCTAACCCAAACCCCCCTTAAATAAACCTAACACTAAGCCCCTGAAGATCTCCCTACCTTGTCTTCACCATGCCAGGTTCACCGATCGGTCCAGAAGAGGGTCCGAAGTCTTGATCCAAGCCCAAGCGGGGGGCTGAAGAGTGACGTCCATCCTCGGGCTGAAGTCTTGATCCAAGCGGGGCGCTGAAGAAGTCCATTATCGGGATGAAGTCTTCTATGAAGCAGCATCCTCAATATTCTTTATTCTGGAGCCATCATCTTCCAGCCGACGCGGAACATCCTCTTCTACCGACGCCTACTCGCCGAATGACGGTTCCTTTAAATGACTTCATCCAAGATGGCGTCCGTCGAATTCCGATCAGCCAATCAGATTGAGCTCGCATTCTATTGGCTGATCAGAACAGCCAATAGAATGCAAGCTCAATCTGATTGGCTGATCGGATCAGCCAATTGGATTGAACTTGATTCTGATTGGCTGATTCCATCAGCCAATCAGAATTTTCCTACCTTAATTCCGATTGGCTGATAGAATCCTATCAGCCAATCAGAATTCAACGGACGCCATCTTGGATGATGTCATTTAAAGGAACCGTCATTCGGCGAGTAGGCGTTGGTAGAAGAGGATGTTCCGCGTCGGCTGGAAGATGATGGCTCCGGAAGAAAAAAGATTGAAGATGCTGCTTCATAGAAGACTTCATCCCGATGATGGACTTCTTCAGCGCCCGCTTCAGCCCGATGATGGATTTCTTCAGCCGTCGCTTGGATCCAGACTTCAGCCCGAGGATGGACGTCACTCTTCAGCACCCTGCTTGGGCTTAGATCAAGACTTCGGACCCTCTTGTAATATTTTTCTAATGTTTGTAAATATTTTTTTATTTTTTGTCACTTAGTTCTTTTTTATTTTTTGTACTTTAGTTAGTTTATTTAATTTAATAATGTATTTATTTGTAGGAATTGTATTAAATTTATTTATTGATAGTGTAGTGTTAGGTTTAATTGTAGGTAATTGTATGTATTTTATTTAATTAATTTATTGATAGTGTAGTGTTAGGTTTAATTGTATCTTAGGTTAGGATTTATTTTACAGGTAATTTTGTAATTATTTTAACTAGGTAACTATTAAATAGTTATTAACTATTTAATAGCTATTGTACCTGGTTAAAATAATTACAAAGTTGCTTGTAAAATAAATATTAATCCTAAAATAGCTACAATATAATTATAATTTATATTGTAGCTATATTAGGGTTTATTTTACAGGTAAGTATTTAGCTTTAAATAGGAATAATTTATTTAATAAGAGTTAATTTATTTCGTTAGATTTAAATTATATTTAATTTAGGGGGGGTGTTAGGGTTAAAGTTAGAGACTTAGCTTTAGGGGTTAATAAATTTATTAGAGTAGCGGTTGAGCTCCTGTCGGGCAGATTAGGGGTTAATACTTGAAGTTAGGTGTCGGCAATGTTAGGGAGGGCAGATTAGGGGTTAATACTATTTATTATAGGGTTATTGAGGCGGGGGAGTGAGGCGGATTAGGGGTTAATACATTTATTATAGTAGCGCTCAGGTCCGGTCGGCAGATTAGGGGTTAATAAGTGTAGTTAGGTGGAGGCAATGTTGGGGGCGGCAGATTAGGGGTTAATAAATCTAATATAGGGGTCGGCGATGTTAGGGCAGCAGATTAGGGGTACATAGGGATAATGTAGGTGGCGGGGGGTGTACGGAGTGGCAGATTAGGGGTTAAAAATAATATGCAGGGGTCAGCGATAGCGGCAGATTAGGGGTTAATAAGTGTAAGGTTAGGGGTGTTTAGACTCGGGGTACATGTTAGAGTGTTAGGTGCAGACGTAGGAAGTGTTTCCCCATAGGAAACAATGGGGCTGCGTTAGGAGCTGAACGCGGCTTGTTTGCAGGTGTTAGGTTTTTTTTCAGCTCAAACAGCCCCATTGTTTTCTATGGGGGAATCGTGCATGAGCACGTTTTTGAAGCTGGCCGCGTCCGTAAGCACCGCTGGTATCGAGAGTTGCAGTGGCGTTAAATTATGCTCTACGCTTCCTTTTTGGAGCCTAACGCACTGAAAACCCAGCCATTCTGTGAACTCTAAATACCAGCGGTATTTAATAGGTGCGGGGGGGAAAAAGCATGCGTAGCTAACGCACCCCTTTGGCCGCAGAACTCTAAATCTAGCCGTATGTTATTGCATTTCATCCTTTTCCTCCAGCTCTTTTCAAATCAGTTATCCTGTTTTAATAGCTTACAGGTGCCATATACTGAAGCTCTGCCTCTTTGCGATGCGGGCTACCATTTTGTACCTCAAGTATTCTCACAGCCTGTGAAAGTAGCAGTGTGCATTTACATATCAATGAGGTTGTCAACTTTTAACAACTGTATAAAGTCATTCTGGTTAGGATGCGTGATACAAAGCTTGAACTGTACATTTTGCAGCTATATATAATTGTTCAGTAATATTTAAAATATATTTTGTGTAACTGTAAACCTGTGAAAAAGGCAAAGACACATGATGTATCATGCCCACTAAATCCAAGCAAATGATAAATCTGTAAAAAAAGACAACAGTATTACTGATCTGTGAGTATTACACTGTATATGATTGTTATTATATTTATTTTTGTTACCATCAAAACTTTGTACATAGTACACTGTTTAACTGAGTAGATGAATTGTATATACTTCACATATCTTGTGATCATGTTATATATAAGCAATGTTTCTCTCTGCATAATTAATTTCCCTAAATAATTATCCTATTCAAGGAAACAGTGGAATTAAGAGTAGAAAGTGTTTAACTTGTTTTACTTGTATATCATGTTTGGATATCATGTTTGCTATGCATAATTTGCTCATGTAACACTCAGCTAGATTAGGAGTTCGGTGTTATGAGTGAAAAAGCAGCGTTATGCTTCATATAGCTAATAGTTACATTGTAGCTATCTTAGGTTGGAATAACCAATAGAATGCAAGCTCAATCCTATTGGCTGAATGGATCAGCCAATAGGATGAAAGCTCAATCCTATTGGCTGATTGCAACAGCCAATAGGATTTTTTCCCCTTAATTCCTATTGGCTAATCGAATTCTATCAGCCAATCGGAATGTAAGGGACACCATCTTGGATGACGTCATTTTAAAGGGAAAACTTCATTCTGCAAACCAGACGTCGGAAGAAGAGGATGCTCCACGCTGGATGTCTTGAAGATGGACCCGCTCTGCGCCGGATGGATCAAGATAGAAGATGCCGTCTGGATGAAGACTTCTGCTCGCTTGGACGAAGACTTCTGCCGGCTTCAAGGACTTCTGCCCGCTTGGATGAAGACTTCTGCCGCCTGGATGAGGATGGATGTCCAGTCTTCAAAAACTGTAAGTGGATCGTCGGGGGTTAGTGTTAGGTTTTTTTTAAGGGTTTATTGGGTGGGTTTTATTTTTAGCTTAGGGTTTGGGGCAATGTAAAAGAGCTAAATGCCCTTTTAAAGGAAATGCCCATCCAAATGCCCTTTTCAGGGCAATGGGGAGCTTAGGTTTATTTAGATAGGATTTTATTTGGGGGGGTGTTTGGTTGTGTAGGTGGTGGGTTTTACTGCTGGGGGGTTGTTTGTATTTTTTTTACAGGTAAAAGAGCCGATTTCTTTGGGACAATGCCCCGCAAAAGGCCCTTTTAAGGGCCATTGGCAGTTTAGTGTGGGGGTTAATACATTTTTATAGGTGGCGGCGTTGGGGGTGGCAGATTAGGGGTTAATAAGTGTAATGTAGGTGTTGGCGATGTCGGGGGCGGCAGATTAGGGGTGTTTAGACTCGGGGTTTATGTTAGGGTGTTAGGTTTAAACATACATTTTTTTTCCCCATAGACATCAATGGGGCTGCGTTACGGAGAGCTTTACGCTTCGCGATTGCAGGTGTTAGGCTTTTTTTTAGCCGGCTCTCCCCATTGATGTCTATGGGTAAATTGTGCACAAGCACGTCAAAGCAACGCTTGTATTTGTGTGCGGTATGGAGCTCAAATCAACCATATCGCCCGCACAAGCCTGCTTTTTGCAAACCTGTAATAGCAGCACTATTAAAGGTGAGCAGTGAAAATAACTTGCAAATTATTAGCGAGCAGCCATAACGCAAACCTCGTAATCTGGCTGATAGTAACTACCTGTCTTTATCTCTGGATGCTGGGAGTTGATAGGTTAATTTGTTCTTAATTGTTTTTAATTGGCGGAGATATATCCTATTTAAAGGGACAGTTCACCCAAAAACTTTCTCCCCATTAAATTATTCCCAATGATCCTTTTTACCTGATAGAGTGTATTAAATTGGTTGCAAGTAGCTCCTTTACTGATATTTCAGCATTTGAAATAGCTGATTTAGCTTGTGGTTTCCCAACCTATACTGAAAGTTTTGATACTGGCGTATATGCTATTGAGAAGCCTAAGTAAACACAGCCAGCAGAAGAGATTACACCCTCAGTGGGGGGCATGATAGTTAAGTAATAAAATGATAATTTTCCATTGTTCTCTCTATGTATTGAGCTTTGGTGTTCCAGACAAATATAAGATAAGGAAGCAAGTCTGTGTACATGAAAGTGATAACATAATGAGATCTGATATTACCTGAAGCTCAACCCATTGTAATAGGCTGTGGTTTCAAAGCACAAAACCAGCTACTTCAGATACACAAATAAACCTGAAAATGCAATTTCTCAAATATTTTATACTCTGCAGTTGGTATAACAAGTCATTTAAAATACATTTATGGAAAAACAATTTTACAGTGTACTGTCCCTTTAAGCACACCCTCAAGGTGAGGGATCCATGTCTATGATTACGGCCATCTCAGCTAAAACGCGTAAGACAGTGTGTTATGAATTAATAGGAGAGATGGAACTCAACTGCAGAAATTCAGTAAATTAGGTTTTGTTAGCCAGTAGTAGCACTGAGAAGCTAAGAGACTGAACTCAGAGCAACTGATACTTAGGCTATAATATAATATATACAAAGATCACCTTAACAAGAATGTAAAGGTTATAAAGTGAACAGAACTTGCAATTCTGATTTAGGTATAGTAGGCTTTGCCCAGCTAGCTCCCAGTGACACAGAAATAACACAAATCTTGGGTGTAGGCAATATTCTGATAGGAATTCCCAAAGTTAGTTAATGTCCATGCTTCATAACTTGCAATTCTGATTTAGGTATATTAGGCTTAGCCCAGCTAGCTCCCAGTGACACAGGAATAGCTCAAATCTTGGGTGTAGGCAATATTCTGTTAAGCATTCCCAAAGTTATTTAATGTCCATGCTTCATATAGGAAATAACATTAGGGAATGTTAGGAGAATGTCTTTTTAAGGAAAGATGTGTTGCGCTTGTTTAGATAACAACTGGTATTTAGTGCAGTAATATATACAGTGAGAGGTTTCCTTAACAAGACTTAGAAAGTAAATCCTGGATGAAGGAAGTAATTCAGCAACTACTCACAGTAAGGATGACAGGAGCAGCATGGAGGTTAGACTGAACATGCTGTTAGGAGATTTACAGCACAGCAGACTGCAGACAAAGCAGATTGATCACACAGGGAACCACTCACTGTGAGTCAGGCAGTTACACACTGACCGGAGCTTCGCAGCACAGCTGAATCCTCACAATGAAATGTGTTTGGAAAGATATGATACACTTCAATAAAAGTTCTTCAGGGTTAAAGCTGAAATGAAATACTGTAGTAACTATTCCAGAGTTGGAAGAGACTGTAGATAAATGGCTTTAATTCAATCAGGACAATTCCAGGAGATGCAGCTTCTAGGATTACCAAATACAAAATACTAAAGCAGGGAAAAGTGGGCGTGTCAGGTTTAAATAACCTTGCTCACAAGGTGAAGTTGAATTAAATGTACAGTAGCTGAAACATGAGTTCTGAAAAGAAAGACATCCATTACATATCCCCCTCCTCAAGACAGCATCCGCGGAGCTGCAAATCTTGGACGATCCGGATGTCGCCTGTGAAAAAGTGATACCAGACGTGGTGCTTGAACCAATGTTGAGGGCTCCCAAGAATCCTCTTCCGAATCGTACCCTTTCCAATGGATCAGATATTGGAGTATTCCCTTATGAATCCTAGAATCAATAATAGAATCTACTTCATATTCCATGTGGATCTACAAAAGTTTCAGTTTCAGGAAGCTTCCTAAGTTGCTGAGTGTCCTGATAAGGTTTCAATAAAGACACATGAAATGTAGGATGTATACGAAATGATGGTGGTAGATCTAGGGTGACTGCATTTTCATTAATGATTCTTGTGATAGGGAAAGGTCCGATGAAGGTAACACTGAGTTTCTTGCTTGGAGTGCTAAGCTTAATGTGTTTTGTGGATAACCAAACCTTGTCACCAACTTTGTAAGTTGGTGGTTGACGTCTTCTCAGGTCATAATAACGCTTTTGGGTTGCTTGTGCATCAGTAATGTTATTCTTAAGTCCCTGAAACAAATCAATTAAAGAGTTGGTGGTATCATCCACTTGTGGACAAGAGTTATCAGGTTGAGGATGTAACTGGAAAGTGGGATGATATCCATAATTTGCGTAAAAAGGAGGAGATCTCTTGGTTGTGGAATTCTCTGAGTTATTATAGGCATATTCTGCCATAGGTAAATTTTGACTCCAATGGTGTTGTTGTGATGAACAATAAGATCGTAGGAATTGTTCTAACCACTGGTTGACTCTCTCGGTCTGCCCGTTAGTCTCTGTGGGTGGAAAGATGTACTGCATCAATGTTCTATATGCATGTTTTTACAGAGCTGCTTCCAGAACCGAGATGTGAACTGTGTCCCCCTGTCAGTTATAATTTCTTTGGGTAAACCATGTAATTTTACTATATGGGTAAGAAACATATTGGCTGTTTCAGTGGATGTAGGTAATTTGTGGAATGGAATAAAGTGTGCCATTTTTGTTAGAAGGTCGACAACTACCAGAATAGTGTTATAGTTGTTCGATGTTGGAAGATCTACAATGAAATCCATTCCTATAGTGTTCCATGGTCTATCAGGAATATGTAATGGAGTAAGTAATCCGAATGGGGGTCTTCTGTCAATTTTAGTGGTAGTACAAACTGGACAAGAGGGAATGTAATCCCTGACTGAAAGTTTCATGGACGGCCACCAGTAAGTTCTGGAGATTAATTCAGTTGTTTTATTAATTCCTGGATGCCCTGCCATAGGAGGGTCATGATGGCCCTGTATGACAGGGGTACATAAAGAAATTGGAAAATATATCTTTCCTTGATAGTAGCGAAGTCCATCTGAATGTTTCTCAACATTAAATTTTGAAGGTACTTCTTCCTCATTTTGTATACTTTTCAATTGGTCTGTGAACCTTGGGGTGAGTCCTACGATATGCTCAGATGGAATGACTGTAGTGGGTTAACTTACAATGGAAGGTCTCCTCTCCATTCTAGATAGGGCACCTGCCTTTCCATTTTTAGAACCAGGTCTGTAAGTTATGTAGAGTTGGAATCTGGAAAAGAAAAGACTCCAGCGGAGTTGACAAGAGGATAGTGTCCTGTTGGTTTGCAAGTATTCAAGGTTTTTGTGGTCTGTGTATACCAGAATAGGGTATTTAGTTCCTTCAAGTAAGTGTCGCCAGACCTCCAAACAATTTTTTATCACTAATAACTCTTTCTCCCCGATGGGGTAATTCTGTTCTGCTGGTGACATTACCCTGGAGTAGTAAGCAACAGAATGAATGGGACTTTTAGAGTTTTCACGTTGAGATAGAACAGAACCCACGGCATAATAAGAAGCGTCAACTTCCAAAATGTATTGTTTATTTGCATCTGGGAACTGTAAAATGGGAGCTTCACAAAATCTCTCCTTTAAGGAGTTGAAGATATCCTGTTTAGTTGAATCCCATGTGAAGGATGCTTTACTACTGGTGAGTGTGGTTAAAGGCTTAGTGATTTTTGAATAATTTTTAATGAACTTCCTATAATAGTTTGCAAACCCTAGGAAGCGTTGTAAGTCCTTCTTGGTGGTGGGAGTTGGCCATTTTCGTATGGCCTCGGCCTTAGCTTGATCCATCTCAATTCCGTTTGGACTAATGTGGTATCCAAGAAAGGTTATTTCTGTTGTATGAAACTGACATTTTTCTGGCTTTGCATAGAGATGGTTTTGCCGTAGGCGAGTAAGGACCCATCTAACGTGTATTCTATGGTCGTCAATCAATCTGAATGCTTAATGAGATTAAACCTTCCAAAGTTTTAGGAAGTTCGGTGTGAGCAATTTCATCCTTAACTGTATCAGATAACCCTAAACGGTATTGGTTCCTAAGGGCTATACTCTGTATCCTTGGAATACTGTTGGAACTCAGTAAGATATACCTCAACTGGTCTCTTTCCTTGTCATAGTGAACTCATTTTAGTTTCTGCTGTGAGCTGCTTATTCGTATCCTCGTAGAGAATACCCATTTGATGAAAAAAGTCTTCCAAGGAAGAGAGAATAGGGTGGTTTTGCTCAAAGAAAGAATCTGCCCATTTCCTGGGTTCGCCTCTTAGGTAGGATAAAACTAAGTACCTTGATTCGATCATTACAGTATGTTTTAGGCTTCAGGGTGAAAAGAAGAAGACAGGCATTCTTGAACTGAAGAAATTGTGTTCTATCACCTGAAAATTTGACAGGTAAACAAACCTGGAGTTGTTTTGGAGTTGTAATTCTCTGATTGCTTGTCCCATCTGATCAACCTTTTGGTTCAGGTTGTAAACCACCTGAGGAAGATCTGCTGGTTCCATGACAATGGCTTTAGTATTATGTTATGAATTAATAGGAGAGATGGAACTGAACTGCAGAATGTCAGTAAATTAGGTTTTGTTAGCCAGTAGTAGCACTGAGAAGCTAGACTGAACTCAGAGCAACTGATACTTAGGCTATAATATAATATATACAAAGATCACCTTAACAAGAATGTAAAGGTTATAAAGTGAACAGAACTTGCAATTCTGATTTAGGCATATTAGGCTTTGCCCAGCTAGCTCCCATTGACACAGAAATAACACAAATCTTGGGTGTAGGCAATATTCTGATAGGAATTCCCAAAGTTAGTTAATGTCCATGCTTCATAACTTGCAATTCTGATTTAGGTATATTAGGCTTAGCCCAGCTAGCTCCCAGTGACACAGGAATAGCTCAAATCTTGGGTGTAGGCAATATTCTGTTAAGCATTCCCAAAGTTAGTTAATGTCTATGCTTCATATAGGAAATAACATTAGGGAATGTTAGGAGAATGTCTTTTTAAGGAAAGATGTGTTGCTCTTGTTTAGATAACAACTGGTATTCAGTGCAGTAATATATACAGTGAGAGGTTTCCTTAAAGGGATACTAACCCCAAATTATTTATTTCGTGATTCAGATAGAGCATGCAATTTTAAGCAACTTTCTAATTTACCCCTATTATCAATTTTTCTTTGTTCTCATGTTATCTTGATTTGAAAAAGCAGTAATGAAAGGTTAGGAGACGGCCCATTTTTAGTTCAGCACCTGGGTAGCGCTTGCTAATTGGTTTGCTACATTTAGCCACAAATCAGAAAGTGCTACCCAGGTGCTGAACAAAAAATGGGCTGGCTCTAAAGCTTACAGTACTGCTTTTTCAAATCAAGATAGCATGAGAACAAAGAAAAATTGATAATAGGAGTAAATTAGAAAGTTGCTTAAAATGTCATACTCTGTCTGAATCATGAAAGAAAAAAAATGGGTTTAGTATCCCTTTAACAAGACTTAGAAAGTAAATCCTGGGTGAAGGAAGTAATTCAGCAACTACTCACAGTAAGGATGACAGGAGCAGCATGGAGGTTAGACTGAACATGCTGTTAGGAGATTTACAGCACAGCAGACTGCAGACAAAGCAGATTGATCATACAGGGAACCACTCACTGTGAGTCAGGCAGAATCCTCACAATGAAATGTGTTTGGAAAGATATGATACACTTCAATAAAAGTTCTTCAGGGTTAAAGCTGAAATGAAATACTGTAGTAACAATTCCAGAGTTGGAAGAGACTGTAGATAAATGGCTTTAATTCAATCAGGACAATTCCAGGAGATGCAGCTTCTAGGATTACCAAATACAAAATACTAAAGCAGGGAAAAGTGGGCGTATCAGGACGCCTGGGATCTTTTCTTTTTGGTGCACTGCTTCTGCCACAGGCTGTGAGAATACTTAAGCTCCAATATGGCAGCCCCCATTACAAAGAGGCGGAGCTTCAGTATCTGGTACCTTTAAGCTAGTAAAACAGGAAAACTGATTTGAAAAGAGCTCAAGAAACATGATTAAATGCAATAACATAGTGAGTAGTTACTATTCTTTTGTAGCTGTGTACAAAAGTTTAATGTCCTCTTAACCCCTTGGAGTCGGCACTAAAGTATTAACATAGTAACATAGTAGATGAGGTTGAAAAAAAACCTAAGTCCGTCTAGTTTAACCTATGCAAATCTAATTTTCTTACAAAAAAAAGCTCAAGTTGAGCTTAACTTAATCCCATTAAAAGGTTACCCATTCAACACAAGCAATCATATCCATGTCCCAATGTCAACACTTGCTGTAAAAATGAAATCTTGTGATCGTCGATGCGATCACGTGATTTCAAGGATGGGATCGGATCATGGGGAACTGCCCACGTTGCTTGTCACGGCCACCCAATCCGATCTTGGGTGGCTGCAGTATGCCTTTTAGGGCTAGATTTATCAAAGCTTAGGCGGACAGGGGCGCGTATACGCGCCCCTGTACGCCTCAGCTCACCTGTGGCGGGGCAAAATTACCCGCAGGTATCACCATTGCACACAAGCACAATTTTGCGCTCGCGTGCAATCCCGCCCCCTGCCCGCGCACAGCCAATCACGCGCAGGCAGGAGCTGTCAATCTCCTCGGTCGGACTCGACCGCGGAGATTGAATTTCGCCACCTTAGAGGTGGCGAAGAGGTTAGGGAAGCGGCGGTCTGGTGACCGTTGCTTGTTAAATTAGGGCGAGCACTTGCAGCCGTAGGGCTTTGATAAATCGAGCCCATTAGGTAAGACTTTCCATGCCTTTCTGCATTAAAGCTCAGCACTGTTAGGATGGCATGGAGCATCCTAATGACGGGAAGGGGTTAAACACATATAAACTTTGTAACTATTAATGAAATAATACAGTAAATTTACACTATGGCTTGGAAAAAATGCAACAATAAAGTAACAGTTTATATGTTTGTAAATTATGAAGATGGAACAGAGTCATTCTCATCATCAAGATGCCAAGAATAATTGCATAAAAAAACAAGATATGTATTTAAAGTTTGAATTTACATTGTCACCTGTTCATTCATAGCATTACATGTGATTCAAATTATTAACAAAACACATAACAGTAGAGACCACTGTATAAAGGAGCAATAATTCTCTGTCACATATGCAAACATGGAGAATTTATAATGAACACACATGAAATATATAACCAATATAGCTACCATGAATATTCATATTAACACTAATCAATACTTTTACATTATCTCTTTCTGCTTTATTTGTTTGTAGCTATAAAGTGCCTAATGTTAAATTACAGTGTTACACATACCCACAGGCTTTTCTGACTGAAGGGTGTTTGACCCTCCTCTAACTGCCTCTAAGGCTGCGGTCTTCAATCCACCCTATCCTATACGATCGGGCTGATTGACACCCCCTGCTAGGGCCGCAAATCTGCAGGGGGCGGCATTGCACAAGCAGTTCTGGTGAACTGCTTGTGCAATGATAAATTCAGCTACAGCGTATCATGTCGGACAGACATTGGTAAATCTACCCCTTGGTCTCATTACATATCATTTTTACAACTAAAAAGTTATTTACATAACCACCACACACATATGGGTGCTTATAACACACACAAAGCAGTGATTTTACTACCCCATTGGTGACAAACACAGATAAAAGTATTGTATCCCTTTGGCGTCCAATAAGACATAAGCCATTGACTGTTTACCCTACTAGGCTGCCAAAAACACACAAAGCAGTTATTGTATATTTTGTGCCAATAGCACATATGTTTTTTTTAAACTCCTGTATTCAAGTAAGATTGTTTATTTACTCTTTTATGCCAGTACTACTGATATACGGTAATTATGCCAATAACACTTAGAGAGAGAAGTGATTTTCCTAAGTTAGCTGTATTTACCTGTTGTTGTTCTCTTCATTTTAGCCATCCAACACATGCACTGCTGAAAGCTTAAAGGGACACTAAACCCACATTTTTTTCTTTCGTGATTCAGATAGAGCATGCAATTTTAAGCAACTTTCTAATTTAAGAAAAAAGAAGATAAAATGTGTACTAGACACACCAATCCTCAAGGGGGCACTCTTTAACGGGTATATAATGAGATAAAAGACAGCATCAAAACAATAGTGGTAAATCACAAATAATAGTCCATAAAAACAAAATCCAAAAGAGTACTCCAAAAAAAAAAAAAAAACGAAATGGTCAGCTCTCTGTCATAGGAGGGTCAGGATTCTGATGATTCAAATGGTCTAGGATAGAAGAAAACAGAGGCGCCCAATGGTCTAATACCATATACACAGAGTGAATAAAGGTAAGCAAAGTGGATACTCACAAACGGGCAGCACCTGAGGGTTCAAATAAAGCAGACTGGAACCTCACAGTTGCCCAGCTAACTGGATATGAGCAGCCAGATATTCAAAGGTGAATCCCCACTTGTAGATTTCAAGGTTTTTCCTATACGAAGGGAGACAGAGCCAACATAGCCCAGCACAGTTTGGTACAAAAATGTGTGTATTGTGGAAATAAACACACTTACATATTCCAAAGCACCTCCAGGTGCAGTATAAGCAGGCTGGGACTTCTCAGCGGCCCAGGTGACTGATTCCAAGGGTGGAACAGGTGCAATAAAAAACTCCCAAAGAGTTCAGAGATGATAGATACACATCAAAAAAAGCAGCAAGTGTATAGATAAAAAATATACTTTAATAAAAGTGACACGTTTCTCAGCCTCTGCAGGGCCTGTTTCCTCAGGCTATGATAGATGGAATCAGTCAGCCGGGCCGCTGAGAAGCCCCAGCCTGCATATACTGCACCCGGAAGTGCTTTGGAATATGTAAGTGTGTTTATTTCCACAATACACACATTTTTGTACCAAACTGTGCTGGGCTATGTTGGCTCTGTCTCCCTTCATATAGGAAAAAGCTTGAAATCTAAAAGTGGGGATTCACCTTTGAATATCCGGCTGCTCATATCCAGTTAGCTGGGCAACTGTAAGGTTCCAGTCTGCTTTATTTGCACCTCAGGTGCTGTCCGTTTGTAAGTATCCACTTTGCTTACCTTTATTCACTCTGTGTATATGGTATTAGGCCATTGGGCACCTCTGTTTTCTTCTCTTCTAAACCTTCTAATATAACTTTTTCTTCGTTGAAAAAGAAGGCATCTAAGCTAAGGAGCCAGTCAATTTTTAGTTCAGTACCCTGGACAGTAATTGTTTATTGGTGGGTTCATTTATCCACCAATCAGCAAGAACAAACCAGGCTGTTCAACAAAAATAGGCCGGCATCTAAACTTACATTCTTGCTTTTCAAGGAAAGATACAATTTGATAATAGAAGTAAATTAGAAAGTTGCTTAAAATTGAATGCTCTGAAGCATGAAAGAAAACATCTGGGTTCAGTGTCCCTTTAATTCTTTACTCATATGATAATATGCATGTGCAGTGCTGCTTCTTTCTCACACCAAGACATAGGGCCTGATTCTCTAAAGCTCTCTGTTTTGGCAAGATTATCTAAGAAGGTTTGTCAGTAGTATTGCAATGTCCCTCAAAGAATTGTAGCTTTGACAGATGCTTATCTCGCTTAACAGGGTTCTGAATGTGAAGGAGAAACATAAATTACAATTTAATGCTTAAAGTGATAGTAAATCCAAGCATATTACAAACATGGGCTGCTGGAGCTGCTGTGTTAGCGATATGCTTTCCTAACAGATAGGATGAGTGTAACTCTGCTTTTTACAAAACAATGAGAGAAACTCATGTTTATTTTTAGTGATGGTAAATCCTAGCGTTTGTTATACGCTTGGGTTTACCATCACTGTGAGCGTGATTTCTCTCCATGTTAGTGAGTTTTCAATAATTGGCCCCTAAGGCATAATTTTAAAGTAGCGGTGTCATAGGCATCTCTAGGGGAGCTCACTATAATGAGGTTTTCTGAAAACACAAACACATAAATACACACACATACACACACTTGCCCCATAAACCAAATACAGGGGACGAGTAACTTGCTGGTCTTATATAAGTGATTTTATTATATGGTATTTCAGCATACTTAACTCCTTGTTCAGACAAAGAAGCAGTTATTACATAAGACCAGAGAGTTAAGGCATTTGATTTATGGAGCAATTTATTATTATTATACTACATGATAAGCGTGTAATATATTTTTATTAGTGTACACAATGTCAATACACATATAAATGATTATTTAATTAGTGGGTCTTTACAAGTGATCATTAGTAGTCCTTCTACTTTTGACTACCCCCACCCCCATCCCCATGTATATGGTTCTAGGAGCCGCTGAGTTTTTTGTATGGAATTTACTGGTCAACCAATAAAAATAACTAATTGTCAAGTTCTGCAACCCAAACCTCAATAGATTTGCAGATGCCTATTGATTGATTTGATAAAAAAAAAGTAGACAGTTGAAGGCTCTGTGATTTGAAAATGACATTAATCGCTTAAGGGCCTGTGCAATTTATAGAGATGAGCAAATATTTTGTAACATTCGAAAAATGAATGAATTTTAACACATTCATTTGTTTGTTTTGAATGTGTAAAACATTCTAGCATTCTTTTTAGTGTAATAGTATTTCTAATGTTTTCTTTAAATGTAATATTTGATTCAAATGTTTCTAATAATTCAATTCGAAATATGCAATATTTGAATAAAAAAAAAATTGAATCAATATATTTGTAATAGTATTTCTAATGCTTTCTTTAAATGAAATTTTCATATTATGCAATATTCTAAATAGAAACATTTGAACTTATATATTTGTATCTATTATGTATCAATTTACTAAATTCCCTACCAAATGAACTATTGAACTTCTGAATAGTATTTGTTAAATCGAACTTTACATTCAAAATTTTGAATGTGTATATTCAGTCTAATTATGAACATTTGAAAACTGGAAATAACATTTGATTACCGAATTTTAATGGATTTTCATTCTTATCAGCATTCGACTGTCCAAAACAAATGTCCACAGGACTATTCGTTCTACCAAACAAATTACACTTTCAGCACAATTGCCCATACATAATAATTAACTCATTTTTTCAGAATGGTAACATACTTTTATTAAAGGGCCAATATAGTAAAAAAATTACATGCTTCAATCCGTTAGTGCATATAATTTTAAAGTGAAAGTAAATCCTAACGTTTTACAAACGCTAGGATTTTACTATTGAAACAAATAAAGGGCACTTTCATTCCTGAAGCATAAGATACTTCATGTAGAAAGCTCCTTCATTTGATTCAATCGATCACCGCTCTTAGCTCCTACAGCAGCGCATGGCTAAAAAAATTTTTGGCTAAGAGGTGACGTTTTCACCTCAACCAATAGCCGTAAAACGCTAGGATTTACTTTCACTTTAAGACTATCAATCTTACTACTGTGTGTTTAATCCCGCAAAGGGGTTAAGCACACAATAGAAATACCGCTCAGAACTAACAGAGCACTGCTGATCCCGAATAGAAAACTACTACTACTTATTAAAGGGACCTTAAACACCAAGATTGTTCTATCCACACTAAAACTTTAAACTTATTTTCTCAACATTAAACTATAATTAAGTACATCTGCATATTATTCTCTGGTTAATCTTAGCATATTTTAATGTCCATTTAAACTACACATATTGCTAACTATGTCATCACACTATGCAATCACAGCACATCAACATTAACCTTTACCCAACTTCTCTTACACTACGTCACTACAAAACCACGCCCCCAATTGTACGATTTGTCGCCTACTAGCAGGCTGGGCAAGTGGGTGTGGCTCGAACTGGTTTGTACCAACTTTTACGGTATCTAGGTAGACATCATTCTTTTACTTGACGAACCTTTAAAAGACACTCGGCTCTTTTTGAATCTAGGAAATAAAGAAAAAAAGAATATTATTAACATATAGTAGCATCGTAGTTTACAATTGTAAAACGTATTTCGTATAGATTTTTTACGTTAGAGCGCTGTCACTTACAGCCCCCCTTTTATTGGCATTTGAAAGACTTGGTTTTGGCTTTCAGTCAGCTGACGTTCCCTGGTTGCTTACCGGGTTTGCCTTTTTCTTTGTCGATCGGTCCGTGGTGGCTGTTGTGGGAGAACAGAACGGTAAGATATATGTGGCTGTCTGTTCCGCTTCTTTTTAACCTTGTTTTTCTCTCGGTAGTGATCTGCTACTTTACAAATTACATGTCAGGGCGACCCTTTACCCTATATACTGCCCTGGTGGTTTCCGTGGGGTCCTAGCGCCGAATGTCAGTGCAGAAGAGGCCCCTGCACTGCAGTATCATAGAGCTTTCAAACTTTTTTTTCAGCTACACTGAAAATTAACGTAGTGTCGCAGTATGAGAAATCTTACAACCTTATACAACGTGTGTGTGTGTGTGTGTATATATATATATATATATATATATATATATATATATATATATATATATATATACATACACACATATGTGTGTGTGTACACTATTGCTAAATGTTTGTCAATAAACCCTTCAAAATCAAAGCATTGTATTCACTCACAGATTTTATTCTCTATTATAATTTGAGTGTTTGGAACTGTAGTGTCAAGCTAATCTAATATATTACTTTTAGCCTTACTGAATAATCTCCATAAACTAACTAACATAGGATAGAAAAAGGAGAGATTTAAGTTTTTGTGAACGAAGGGAGATGACCATAACCTTTGCTGTCAGTCACATAAGATTACCCCGACATTTGTGGGGCATAGAAGATGGAAATATCTGTTTACTGAAGCCATATTTGATATATTTCATGTCTGCATTGCCTGCGATTGACAGCACATAGTTCGTCGTATATGTGTGTGTGTATATATATATATGTGTATGTATATATGTGTGTGTGTGTGTGTGTGTGTGTGTGTGTATATATATATATATATATATATATATATATATATATATATATATAATTATTCTCCATATCCTTTAATTCCTCTGCTGTCAATTGTGTTTGCAATATGCTGCAGACAATTATGACAGTTTTTTTTGTTTTGTTTTACTGCTACACAAAAAATCTCCCTGATGCCAACGAGATCAAACTATGTGTGACCCAGTGCCTGCTAACAAAATTCAATAGACTACTAACTTTCATAGGTTCAGTTCATGTTGAATTTTGTCCAAAATCCTGTTCTTTGGAATGTGAAACATTCAAGGTTGACTCCCAAACCAAAATATAGATTCTGTAAAATGCCTGTGTAGATTTTTGTTCTATATAATTCATATTTAGGGATAGAATTATTAAGCTACGGCGGTCCGCTGCAGCTCGCCTCTGGTGGACAGAATTCTGCTGGCGGAATTTAAAATCGCATGCAAACGCTATTTTGCCACCAATCAGCAAGCGTTACCCTGGTACTGAACCAAAGATGGTCTGGCTCCTAAGCTTTACATTCCTGCTTTTTCAATTAAAGATACCAAGAGAACAATGTAAGATTTACAATAGGCGTACATTAGAAAGTTGCTTAAAATTGCATGCTCTATCTGAACCACAAAAGAAAAAATTTGGGCTCAGTATCCCTTTAAGCATCTGTCTAATTTACTCGTATGAACAATTTTTCTTCTTCTCTTGGTATCTCTATTTACCGGCCCATTTTTGGTACAGCACCAGGGTAGCGCTTGCTGATTGGTGGATAAATTTAGCCACCAATCAGCAAGCGCTACCCAGGGTGCTGAACCAAAAATGGTCCGACTCCTTAGCTTACAATCCTTTTTTCAAATAAAGATACAATGAGAACCATTAAAAATAGATAATAGGAGTAAATTAGAAATGTGCTTAAATTTGCATGCTATATCTGAATCATGAGAGAAAAAAAATGTGTTTAATATCCTTTTAAGCTTTTTTTACAGGGATAAAATCTGGCACTAGTAAGTCTTTAGCAAGCCAGTTGGTTTAAACATATGACTGTCTTTATAGCCTAATCTATGAATACTTTTTACTGCCTTTGATAACAGAAAGGTATACAAGACACATGCACTGAGTGACAAATCGTGCGGCTGGTGATTCGTCAGATAAATTTCTTGTAATTGCACAATCTAGTATCATCAGGACTTTGCACTTGTGCTCAATGCTACTGGGGTTTTCTATGACATTGAGGTAGATTGCTGTCCTGGTTAAACACATATGACAGAATTTATATACAAAGTTCCTCTAGATGTCAGTGGAGAATTTGGCTAGAAAAGTTACTTTCAACTGGGCTATAATTTAACATAGTGATCCTTATATGATGGAAATAAATCATTATCACAATGTGCGTTATGTTTAGCCATGACTAGCTAATATAGTATATATCTGTAACACAGGTTAACAATGAAAGGCTACTTGCTCTTTATATAGTAAAAAAAAAAAAAAGTTTTCTTGGTATATGGATTCCCAGTAAATTGCTCAGGTTTCTTAATTATATAGAAATGAAGGGCTTTGATTTCAAGTCCTCAAGTGGATCACTTATAGGAAACAGTTGAGTTGAGCCATTTAGTTTTATTTCTGGTAGCTTAGCAGAGATAAACCAGTATCGGGTAAAAAGCAATGGTTTATTCACAGCTTTCCTTATGGTTTGTACTGTTTGGTGTAGTAAGTGTCTGTAAAATTGGCATCTTTTAGGCTGTGCATTAACCTACCGTCTTACAAAATTCAATTTTATGAAATGTTTTCATATATCTTGATTTTATAGACCAATCATTGTTCCTAAATGTATGTCTGTAATCTTGCTAATAGATTGTTTGGATGCAGGTCATGTGAAATCAGATTCCTTGTCCTCAGAAAGATCTAAATACTGTATAGTGTGTATTATTTGTAGAGCACCAACAGATTCTGCAGCTCTATAAACAGGTGTAATTTGCAAAGGTAGCATTTATAGGATACAAATGGGTAGGTGGTCTTGCCAAGAGTTGCACTGTTATAAATCAGCTCTCATGAAGGTGATCAACTAAACAGCTGGGCTTGTAGGCTTGCATGCTAAGGGGGTTCAAGGGGGTGACAAAAAGGAGAAGAGTAACTGAGGTAAGAAAATGCTAGCGTACATTGTATGCATCCCTGAACAGAAGAGTCTTTAAGAAGCGCTTAAAACTTTAATAACTAGGGGAGTCCTAAGGCCTAGCCTGAAATCACACTGTGTTATGTCTGAGGAACAACTATAGCTATTCTGATCTAAATCTTCTGTTGTGGTAAAATAGGAATACATCCAGAATGCAGTCTTTGGGATCACTTTACATCTGCAGACCAGTGCTTATCAAATACTATGTTCAGATAGCCAGTTTTTTTTATTGCTGGCTACTAATATTTACTTTATTGTACATATACCTGCATACAACATATTTTTACCTGGCTTCTAAAATTGTGACGTGGTCTCCATTTTCTTGCTAACATGTATAAATACCTCGGAGAGAGGGGACCACAACTTGTATGATTTTACTTCTGGCATCTAACTTCTATTTTTTATTTTTTTACTATTCTGTTTATTTCTACTGTGCCTGGTTGAAAAAGTGCATGCTCCTTAAAGGGATAGTAAAGTCCAAATTAAACTTTCAGGATTCTGATAGGGCATGTCATTAAACGACTTTCTAATTTACTTTTATCATGAAATTTGCTTTGTTCTCTTGGTAGTCTTTGTTGAAAGCTAAACCTAGGTAGGCTCATGCAGTACTGCAAAACCCCTTAAACAGTTTTCGAAATGCACATTTTAGCTTTAGAGATGTTTATATTGATATGCAGGTTTCTGGATATTAACCCCTTCCCGCTGTTAGGACGTTCCATGCCATCCTAACTGCTCTGGGCTTTAGCGCCATTAGGGCAGCATGGAACATCCTAGCCGTATGGCTGTTTTGAAGTCATAGCCGCTACCTAAATGGGATCACAGGCTGGAAGGGGTGCCTAGCTTCATGATTTCAATTTTTACTAATTTGTTTTCATCTGAACTTTGTAGACAAATAAGTCCCAGCAGGAAGGTGAAAGAAGAGACGTAACAATATAATGCTAAAAAACAAAACTAAGACTTGCATTATTTCTCTCCTGAAGAGTTTTTGATCTTTGGGCCCTTAGACAGTTTTTTTTTTCCCCTACACAGCTTTGCCCCCTGTCGCCAATCAATGACTGCTATAAAGTTGGATTGCTTGGTTCGTGTTGCATCTAATGTGCTTAAAGAGCAAAGCTTTGCATTAAAAATGGCAAGGAATGCTTTTAATTTTAAAGGGAAAGAAAAGTATAAATTTAAACTTGCATGATTCACTTAGAGTATGTAAATTTAAGACACTGTTAAATTCACTTCTGTTTGCAAATTTACTTAATCGTTGTATGCTTTGTTATAAAGAATATGTACATATACTACACAACTAGAATCTATCTGGTGATTGGTGGCTACACATATTTGTCTCTTGTCATTGGCTCACCAGATCTTTTCAGCTAGCTTCCAGAAGTGTATTGCTGCTCTGGAGCTGACCTTACAGTGACAGTTAAGTCAAAATTAAACTTTCACGATTTAGATGGAGCATGCAATTTTAAACAACTTTTCAATTTACTTTTATAAAATTTGTTTTGTTCACTTGGTATTCTTTGTTAAAAGCTAAACTTAGGTAGGCATATATGCTAATTTCTAAGCTGTTGAAGATGCCTCTTATCTCTGTGAATCTTGACAGGGTTTTCATAGCTAGATAGCGCTTGTTCATGTGGGCCATATAGATAACATTGTGCTCCCTCCCATGGAGTTAATTTATGAGTCTGCACTGATTGGCTAATATGCAAGTCTGTCAAAAGCACTGAGAAAAGCGGCAGTCTGCAGAGGTAAAAAGTGTATTAGTATAACAAAATTGGTTATGCAAATGGAGTTAAAGGGATTATCTATCTTTTTAAACAATAACATTTTTCATGTAGACTGTCCCTTTATGTGCTTAATCCTTTTGAAGGGGTTATACATGGTTATATACATGCAAAAGTGGAATAAAAAATACTTCACATGTTAAAGCATTTTATTTTTGCACTTTAACCCCTTAACGACCAAGGGGACGTACCAGTCCTACAAAAAAAGTTTAACGACCAAGGACATGCCTGGTATGTCCTCAGGGGTTCCAAGCACTGGAAGCATCGCCCAATACCCTTTGCTAAGCAACCGATGCAGAGAGTGCCACTCTGCGGCCCTCTCTGCATCGGCCAGTGATGGTGCCGATCGTTGGTGGCGTGGGAGGACTTGGAGGGACGTGGGTGGGCTATCACGGGAAGAGGGCGGGAAAGGGGTGTGAAAGGAGGCGGGATCGGGTGGGACAGCCACGCTACATCACAGCAGTGAGTGAGGAGGAGAGAGGGATCCTATGTGGGATCCATGCCTGGAAAGGGATCTGGGAGGGGGTTTGCTAATGAGGGGGAGCAGCTACACTACACTACTTTTTTAAAAAAAAAAAAAAACCTAAGATTGCAGAACCTAAGATTGCAGAAAAATGGGTAGAGGGGGAAGGGTTAGCCGTTTGGGGGGCTCAGGGAGGTTGGGTGGGGGGGGGGCATTTAGCGGCCTTCTAATTACCAAAAAGCAACGCCAAAGTCATATGTCTGCTGTTTGTAAATCATTTCAGTGAGAAACCTAAAGTTTGTGAAAAAGTGAACGATTTTTTTATTTGATCGCATTTGGCAGTGAAATGGTGGCATGAAATATACCTAGATCAATACACACACACACACACACACGTGAAGGGTTATTCAGGGATTCCTGACAGATATCAGTGTTACAATGTAACTATGGCTAAATGTTCGGAAAGAGCAAAGTGCTACTTGTACGTATTGCCCTATAACTTGCAAACAACATGTAAACATTTCTAATCTCAGGACAAAATTTAGAAACTATTTAGCATGGGCGTTTTTTTGGTGGTTGTATATGTGTATCAGATTTTGTGGGTCAAAGATGGAAAAAGGTTTTTATTTTTTTATTTTTTTCATCTTATAATATTTTTTTTTATAGTACATTATAAGATATGATGAAAATAATGGTATCATTAGTAAGTCCATTTAATGGCGAGAAAAACGCTATATATAACGTGTGGGTACAGTAAATGAGTAAGAGGAAAATTACATCTTAAAGTGAAAGTAAAATATGAAGCACCTCTATGCCGCAACGCAAACTACATATAAAAATTAAGAGTTTAATACATGATTTTTTATTTGATCCAATAAGCTTATAAAGGTAACTTTCCAACTGAATATTTATTTTGCTGTCTCTCCGCCTGGATCCCAAATTTTTTTTTATTACTTAGAAATGACGAATATCGTCTTTACTATTCTTATTGGTCCCCCAGTGGCGTCTGAATATCCTCAATTCACGCTCCCAACTTCAACTACGCATGCTCATTGTCCACAATAGCCAAACGCGATCGCAAATAGTTGCATCAGATCAAGCAGAATTTGAGTTTATATTTTAATGCATGTGCAATAGATACGAACACCGCAGAAAAACAGCCGCTTACAGTGAATGTAAATTTTGATGATAAAGTGCCCGTTTTTTTAAAAATTCAATTAAAAACAGGGGCACTTTAATTCATCAAAATTTACATTTCACTCGTGTTGTGAAAATACTTACCTTTTTAAACTTGACAGCCGCTCCAGCTTCCCCCGGTCGTCGCAAGCCTCTTCCTACGTCAGAAATTACGGATCGGTCATACTCCAGTCACGGCTTCCCCCCGGGGAATCAGTATCTGATTCAACGCCGCCATTGGAGGAAGCCGGATTCCTCATTTTAGACCCAGGAAGAGGCTTTGCGACAGGCTGAGGAAGCGATGCAGCGGCTGTTAAGGTTAAAAGGTAAGTATCTAAACAACACTAGTGAAATATAAATTTTGATGAATTAAAGTGTCCCTGTTTTTAATCGAATTTTTAAAAACCGGGCACTTTATCATCAATTTATGGTCTTGTCACTAAGGGGTTAATATCACTTTCATGCTATCACACACATTTCTGCCTTGATTGCATACAGTATGTTACAGTGCACTTTTGCCTCAGACCAGTCTGTTGCGGAAATTATGTTTTGTCTTTTGTTTGTGTCTTTATCAAAAACCAAATACAAGCTATAAATATTAAACACTGTGAGTACAACTGTTTTTGAGCATCATGTTTTTTTTTTTGTTTGGTTTTTAACTTTTACAGAGGTTCTGCAGATCGTACTTTCTGTATCTACTAGAAGGACAAGGACACATTTCTTCTTGAATGACATTTCGAATGCTTTGATCAATTAAGCTTCTTAGGTTTAAAGTTTAACACTAAATGCACTTTATTTCAATAAAAATGTATAGGGTTCAACAAACCAAGGGGCCACTGGCTCCTAGAATTTTATTCCTGACTCTTAACTTTTTGGCTTATTCTCCGTTTATCTATACACAAATACCATTGTCTGGCTCCTACATTTTTAAACAGATTTGTCAACCATAAAATGTAAATATCTTATGACCTGCAATAAATCTTTGTTTTCATGCTTATTGTGGTTTATTGCTCATTCTGAACAGCTAGATTAAGTTTTCTTTCAAATTCCTAGGGACCAGATGTGTACTATAATATTGCAATATGATTATAGGATTTTTGTGCTTTCTACATTTTTTTTAGGATATCTACATTGCACCATTTACTTCTCCCAGACAGTCAGAATGAGCACATCATTGTGTTTTTAGATTTGTGAGTGTTTCCATTTCTATTACTCCTTTTATAATGCACTATGGGAGTTTCCTCCTCTCTTTTGTGTGTTTTAGAGATAACATTTACAATGTGGAACAGAAATAACAAGTGTGTTGTGATAACAGAAAACATATAATCCAATAGATATAACTTCCCTGTAGGTAGCGGCTGCCTGCCTCAATATCTCCCAGGATTGCGTTGTAGATTGTGTTTGTGGCGCTGGCTCCCCTGATTGGTTAAACATTTTCTTCCTTCAGAAATAGTTTTCCTCGAGAATGGAGTATCACAATAGTGAAACACAATAGAAACAATGCTTCAGAAATAATGGATTGTACTCACTATGTGAAAGTATCAGTCGGTCCTTTTATTCAAACCTGAATCTCTGCATACGGCGAAGGTAGCTTGTAAGGAGTTTTAATGAAGTTTAAATACTTCAAACAGCTTGTAACAAATAAAAAGCCCAATGCTTACTATGTCTATTGTTTTAGAATACATATCATGTTTAAATATGCATGAACCCAACATTTTTCTTACATGAGATCAGCACATCACAATATCAAATCCATTTAGTATAGTAGAAAAATGCAACACCTGAAGGGCCCCCCTTCCCAGGGTCCCAACTTAAAGGGACATGAAACCCAAATTTTTTCTTTAATGATTTAGAAATAAAATTCAATTTTAAACATATTTCAAATTTACTTCATTCACTTGGTATCCTTTGCTGAAAAGCATATCTAGATGGGCTCAGTAGCTGCTGATTGGTTGCTGTGATTGGCTCATGTGCATTGCTATTTCTTCAACAACGGATATCTAAAGAATAAATCAAATTAGATAATAGAAGTAAATTAGAATGTTGTTTAAAATTGTATCCTCTACCTGAATCATGAAAGATTTTTTGGGGGTTTAATGTCCCTTTAAACATCAAATACAACTCACAGGTGGCACTCAGGATAGATAACGGTACCTTTTTATTACAACAAGCAACGTTTCGGGGCTTATGTCCCTTTATCAAGTTGACAAAAAGTGAATGACAAACAACATTTATAGTTAATGCATGAAAATGAAACACATGAACTACTGCCCTCTAGTGGTCAAAATGCATTCAGATTAGAGGCAGTCTTCAAGGTCTAAGAAATTAGCATATGAACCTCCTAGGTTTAGCTTTCAACTAAGAATACCAAGAGAACAAAACAAAATTAGTGATAAAAGTAAATTGGGAAGTTGTTTAAAATTGCATGCCCTACTTAAATCATTAAAGTTTTTTTGGGACTTGGCTGTCCCTTTTAAGTAAACTTGTTCTGCGAATACCATTACACTGGAAAAGCTTTTCTATTCCAGTAACACATTCTCACCAAGTATGTGATTTTACTGCAAGACTGAGAAAGAAATCTTGTAATTGCAAACTCTTTTAAAACGGCTTTTGTTTTTAGTTCTTGATTTCTTTATTTTTACTGTCCTTCAACCTCTGGATAAGAGAAGCAGCCACCTCTTATGTGTACATTTCAGATTCAGCTGATCCATAGTATTTTTTTGTGTTTGGTAACTCTTCAGGATGATGTCCGCGTAAAATTTTACTTTAACATTGTTGCCTGTTCAGTTAACATGGTAAGTAAATGTAATGGTTTTATTGTTTGAAGGTGTGTTTTTTTTTTTTTTTTTTTTTTTTTTTTTCTTATTGTGATTGGAAGTTGGTTATGAAGAATGTCCACATATGCTCTAAGTGTTGTATCAGAAGATAAAATCAGCATATTACTTGAGAGTTCATACATAAACACTTAAAGGGACACTGAACCCAAATTTTTTCTTTAGTTATTCAGATAGAGCATGCAATTTTAAGCAACTTTCTAATTTACTCCTAATATCAATTTTTCTTCGTTCTCTTGTCAGCCAATTTTTGGTTTAGAACACTGGACAGCACTTGTTTATTGGTGGGTGAATTTATCCACCAGTCATCAAGAACAACCCAGGTTGTAAACCAAAAATGGGCCAGCATTTAAACTTACATTCTTGCTTTTCAAATAAAGATACCAAGAGAATTAAGAAAATGTGATAATAGGAGTAAATTAGAAAGTTGCTTAAAATTGCATGTTCTATCTGAATCACGAAAGACAAAATGTGGGTTCAGTGTCCCTTTAAGGTTTTAAAACCATTTCCATTGCTCCATTCTTTCATTGATGTATGTCTTACATTAACAAAGACAGACACAATCAAGCAAGCTTTTAAAATGCTGTTTTCATATTAATTACTAATCTTAATTTGTCATATTGAATTTTAACAAGAATTCTTATTGACTAGCCTCTTTATTGTTATGGTAGGGCAACAGGATCCATGAATGTCTAATTTGGGTACTCTTGAACAGTCACACCTAAGACATTTACACAAATGGAATTTTACCTATACATAATTACTGCTAGTGCTTTAGGAGGGCCAAGTCAACGCACTCCAGTTGTGTTGTGAGTAATGTGATTGCGTTATTCTGGTTTAGCAGGTGATAATTGGTTTGCCTAGAAGCCAATTACTGTTACACATTACAAAACAAATCTTTATTCATAGTAGTTGTAAAAAATTATAGGAGTCACAATTCCTGTCCAAGCATGATAAACTGGTATTTTACTATTGGAGTATTGAAATGTCGCTTACTGTAAACTATAACAGTTATCGACATTTAGAACACTTCTTGCTACTGCCTGAGTGCCTGTTGGTGGTAGGGTTTAACCATGTGACTGGCAGCCTCATGGTTAAATGGTAATTAAACTTCCTTAACCTTTTAAAGCCGTTATGCCGTTCCATTCCGTCATAATTAGACTGGGCTTTAAAGCCGTTATGACGGAATGGAACGTCATAACTAACGGCTGTCCTGAAGCCTTCTGTGCTTCAGGGATTTAATCGCGGTCTGGAGGGCGTTCCTAGGATTGTAGGGACGCCCCCCAGATGCGATTCAATAATTGAAATCTCGCGATCGTATGCACGATCGCGTAGTTTCAATTTGTCTACATCGGAACAGTTGTTCCGATGTAGGCACTTTAACCCTGTCACGAAAGGGTTAAAGACATAATTTGAACTACCACCTTTTTTAGGTATACTTTATAACTTCAATATTATGCAATGTTTACAGTGGGACATTTAAAATGTACTTGTGCAGAATATTATTCAATAATTTAACACTGTCATTTGGTTAGCACAATTTATCAAAGTTTTTCAAATGAAAAACAGTTCAGGGATTTACCCATTTAAAAAGCCTTGTGAAATTCATGTTCTTGGTTGAATATTAGAGCCAGATGTAAGTGAGCAGCTTAGGCTGTGATCTTTGACTCTAAGCAATAATTATGTACACTGTGGCAGTGACAGTTTTTGTTGTTGTTGTGTTTTACCATAATTGTATATCATGGATGCTCCTCCTGCTCTGGAAGAAACATGGTAGTTTACAGCAAAAGCAGACAAATAGTGCATTGTATTACAATGTGTGTTTTTTGTTTTTTTTATTTAAAACATTTACAGGTAGATTGTTTGTTTTGTTTCATGTACATTTTTAAAGTTGTGGGTTATATAACTGCGTGCTCATGAAGTGATTAGTGGCTAAGAACTCCCACTGGTACAAACTATCTGCATGGTTGGATGGAAAGTAAAGGGTATGCTTGAATTACTGGAATTTATGTGAGGAGTGAGAGCAGTTGCTGCATGTGCTGTGAGGGAAGAAGTAGTTTCATTGTGACAGGTTGGAAGAAATAGCATGACATTGAGAGGTGTGCATCCAGATTAACAATCATGTCGTCATATACTATAAGCATGCAAGGCATTTAGTCTAAACATTTACATTTTTAAAATGTTTAACTTGATTTAATTATTTTTTGTTACTTTATCCATTGTGTACTAAGGATTTTTGTATTTTTGTGGCGTGACCAGGGATTCTGGTTAAAGATATGCAAGAGATTCACAGTATGTGTGGTTTTTACCAAATAATAGTTTGTTTTAAAAAAAACAACCACTTAACCCCTGAGAATTGTAATTAATGTTTGTGCACTAGTTTAAGATATTATATAATTAATGAGACTTTTATTCAATTTGCACTGTAATTAATAAGCCAAGACCAATCAAAAGACAGAATTGCCAGATACTGTGTGCTGAACTTTCATTAGTCATTCCTCTTGGCACAAACAATCTGAACATTTATTGTTCACCATGAGGATAGAGGCGGCATTCAGTGAGGATCAGTTTCTCTGGTTCTTGCTGTTAAATAAATTTATAATTCTTACCACAAACTGCAACATTCTTTTATTGATACCTTCTTCCCTTTTTTGTTGTTGTTATATTTATGTGGACTCTAACGGAGTGGCTAGAATACTGGGAAGGTAATGTGCTTCCTTAAAGGGACACTGAAACCCAAATTTTTTCTTTTTTGATGCAGAGCCTTTTTTCTTTTGTGATGCAGAGCATGCAATTTTAAGCAACTTTCTAATTTACTCCTATTATGAATTTTTCTTCGTTCTCTTGCTATCTTTATTTGAAAAAGACATCTAAGCTTTTTTTTTTTTTTATTAAGAACTTTGGACAGCACTTTTTTATTGGTGGATGAATGTATCCACCAATCAGCAAGGACAACCCAGGTTGTTCACCAAAAATGGGCCGGCATCTAAACTTACATTCTTGCATTTCAAATAAAGATACCAAGAGACTGGAGAAAATTTGATAATAGGAGTAAATTAGAAAGGTGCTTAAAATTTCATGCTCTATCTATATCACGAAAGAGAAAATTTGGATTCAGTGTCCCTTTAATAATCTTCATTAACAAAATATTGGTTCCTATATTATATTCATTACTGTGCACAAGTGCTAAGCTACATGCAAGTGCTGGTTTTTATTGATGTCTTTAGTAAAGTTTTGCTAATTGCGTGTAATTACCCCCCCCCCCCCCCCCCCCGTTGTAGGGACATTGTTACAAAAAGACTATCCGATATTACAATGTATTGTTTTTATTATTTTAAATAACTTTGTGCTGGGGATTGGGGAGGATCTGATCTCACAGCCTTTCAATGGGTGTCCCAGTCTAACCTCATCAACAGTGGATTTTTAGATCAGTATCTGCATTTTCTTTTTTTATAGTAGTGTCTATTACATGCAGTTATATGAAGATTGGTGTATACTGTCCCTTTAAACATATTTTTCACTATTTTAAAGATAAGGGTTATTTAGCAAACTAAAATGAATCCTTCAAATGGATATGAAACAAAAAATAATTTGTGATTCAGACAGAGCTTACCATTTTAATAGTTTCCAATTTACATCTATTCAATTTGCTTTGTTCCCATGATATTCTCTGTTTGAAGAGATACCTAGGTAGGCACCTGGAGCACTATGTGTCAGGAAATACTGCCATATAATACTCCAGAAGTGGTCCTGCTCCTAAGTGTACGTCCATGCTTTTCAAGAAAAGATAAGAGAATGAACAAAAAAATAATAATAGAAGTAAATTAGAAAGTTGTTAAAATTGCATATTCTATCTGAATCCTGAAAAGAAAAAACATTTTAGCTTCATATCCCTTTTAATCTAAGCAATTTATTTGATATTGTTTTGACATTCAAGCAACTGTTTTCTTCTTGTTGTGGTGTGTGTTGTTCTTGGGCTTATTTTATGTTCTGCTTCCAGTGAGTATGTGTGTCTGTCATTTGCAGTTCAAGGATTACTGAGGTTATCTTCAGAATACAACTCACTTACTAAACTCTGATCTGTGCAACTGAGCTTATGTAGCAGTGTTCTCCCTGGGACCTTTTTAGCAGGTGCATTACCTGGCTGATTTTACTGACCACCCAGCTAAAATGTTTAACCAATATTAAGTTAAAATTGTTACATTTTTATTGCACACATTTATCATTAAATGCATTTTGTTAAATTTCTGCATTTTAATTTTGTGTTTTGGCTAGCAGTAAATGAAACCATTTTAGAGAATATTACACTGCCCCACTCGGCTACTTTATTTGGGGCTCTCGGGAAATTCTGTGTAACAATCTCACCTATTGTATTGGGGGGGGGGGGGGGCTTATATAATTTCTATCTTATAGAATGTAGTTTTGCAGGGTTTTTTAGTCCAGTGATTTAGATGCAGAATGCTTGTGAAAAGACTTTCTCTTTTTGTATGTCTGAAGCAATAATGATTAATATAAAGGAATTTACAAATTTGAGAATACAAAGAAGGGCTGAAAAATGTTTTTTTATTTATCAGATATGTATCTCAGAAAGGCTAATTGACACCTGCAGTTTTAGTCTATAAGGAAGCCAGAAAACTTCTGTGTCGGTGACATCTCATGACAAACTGTAAAAAAAATAACAATAATAATTGTTAAGGAAGTCTTGAAATGAAGACTTTCTGAAATGATTTAAACTACTTGCTAATAAAAAGACAGCCATGCTGTTCTCTATGATAATGACTTTAAATTAACATGTTATGGCCGACTTTTCCACCTTTTTAAAAACTGAGCAACAAGTTGCAATTAAATTGTATTGATATGCAGAGTAGTCCAGACTATGAGTGGTGGACAAACATGGAAGTTTGGGGACATGCTATTTTAAAGCCTGTTTTCACTTAGGAATGAGTAGTTAAAAGGACAGTAATGTCCACAATAAACTTTAATGATTCAAATAGAGCATTTATTTTAAAGCGACTATCCAAATTACGTATAGGATCTAATTTAATTTGCTTTGCTCTCTTAGTATCCTTTTTGTTGCATGCATAGGTAGCTCAGAAACGAAAAAGGAATACTGGGAGATAGCTGCTGATTGGTGGCTGTTAGATAGATATATATATATACATATCTCAATAGCTCACCTGATGTGTTCAGCTAGCTCCCAGTAGTGCATTGCTGATCCTGAGCCTACCTATCTGGGCGTTGCAACAAAGGATACCAAGACAATTAAGCAAATTTGATAATATAAGTAAATTGGAAAGTTGTCCTTTTCATGATAAAGTTATAGCACTTCTGTTTTCGTAACAAAATTTAGAATGTCTTTGTCCTGTGTATCAAGCGTTACTCAGCAAAATAATTTCTAATGTAAAAACTTATGAGAAGGGGGAAAAATGCATAACCATTGTGGTAAGGAGGATGTGATCGGGAAATATTTGGCTATTTTTGCTGATTAGACGTTTTTGTCATGAGGTTTTCTTCCTTATTTATATTTTGGGAAATCCTCATGAGTTAGTATGAATCAGTAGTTTTTGTGAATCCTTATATATGCAGTATTTTATATGTACCACACTGTTATCTCAAGATGAACATTCTCCGTAAAGCTCATCGGCTCACAAATGACTTTGCAATTTTCTGCTGAGGTTTAAAATGATAGTAAATGAGAGGGTTTCACAAGATGCTACTTAATTCCTTTACGCTATCCCAATGTGAACCACAATTTTTTTTTTTCCCCTTTTGGCCGTCCCTATGATAGAAATAATAAAGGGTGTGTATATGTGTATAAATATATATTTCTATAAAATTATGTGTATGTATATATTACGGGTAATGCCCGAAATCCGGGTAAAGCTGACATTACCCAAGCGGCTCTGGGTAAGGCCCATATATATTTTAAAATTAAGGGGGAGATAAAAAAAAAAAATCCTCCATGTCTCAAAATTAAATAAATGTAAATATTTGCATAGGAAATTAACACATCTAGGCAAGATTCCCCGCTCGCTTTTTCCCAGAAATACCTCATATACAATGTTACCATTGCACAAGGGAGAATTTGCATATCTTATCCAGAATTCCCTTGTGCAATGGTATGTATATGTATATGTATGTATATATATATATATATATATATATATATATATATATATATATATATATATATATATATATATATATATATATATATATATATATATATATATATATATATATATATATATATATATATATATATACACACACACACAGGTGGCCCTCGTTTTACAACGGTTCAATTTACACAGTTTCAGAATAACAACCTTTTTTCCAGTCATGTGACTGCTATTGAAAAGCATTGAGAAGCAGTGCATTTATTAAAATAGCCAGTAAGTGGAGCTGTCAGCTTGTGTTGCTGCAAAGCCAAGCAAGCTGAAATTAATTAGTTTAACCAGACCTGAGCTATTAAGCAGATTTCAAAGGAACAAGATCTTCCTGTCTATAAATCAGTCCAGACTGGAATGCATAGAAAGAACTGTTTGCAGAAAAATGCAAGTTAAGTCTGTGTTGTGATTATTTTATTAGGTTTATAATGCTGTTTAGCATTTAAAGTCTTCATTTCAAAGCTTTAAAAATAATGTATTAGGTGTTACTTATGACAATTTTGAGAGGGGCCTGGAACCTATCTCCCTCACTTCCCATTGACTTACATTATAAACTGGGTTTCAATTTACAACGGTTTCGATTTACAACCATTCCTTCTGGAACCTAACCCTGGCGTTAACTGAGGGCTACATATATATATATATATATATATATATATAATAGTTATTATAACTGTATATATAGCTGTTAGGCTCTCCTCATGTAACAAATAAGGCAAAGTACCTTTTTGAAGGACCACTAAATACAGTAGAGTTGCATACTTAGCAGGTGTATAATAAAAAGACAATACAATAGAACTTACTGACTTTTAATATTAGCAGATTTTATTTTTTGTCTCTTTTTATGACAAACTTATTTCCCCCCCCCCCCCCAAATTTACTGGCACCCTGTATCATGTGTAAGCCATCAGCCAATCACAGACTAGTATACGTGTACCTTATAAACTCCTGCACATGCTTAGTAGGAGTTGGTGCCTCTAAAAAGTCTCTTAAAATTGCATGCTCTATCTGAATCATGAAAGTTCAATTTTTTCTTTCTTTGTTCAGATAGAGAATACAATTTTTTAAATTACATTCACATTTTCTTCTATTTAATTTGCTTAAATATTTCTATATCCTATGTTGAAGAAATAGCAAATCACATGGGTTAGCAAATCACACAAGGCATCTATGTGCAGACACCAATCAACAGCTTCTGAGCCTATCTAGATATGCTTTTCAGCAAAGGATATCAAGAGAAGGAAGCAAATTCGATAATAGAAGTAAATTAGAAAGTTGTTTAAAATTGCATTCTTTCTAAATTATGAAAGAAAAAATGTGGGCTTCATGTCCCTTTACATAACAGAAACTGAATCTCTTATACGCAACCCCAGGATAGTGAACCTTCTCCACTAAATACAGTATACATCGGAAATTTGCTGTGAACTCAGCGTCTGTATAATTCCGGAGATTCCAAAGGCATTCTTCTCCTATGGTCCACTCCCTCTGTGCGTAGAATCCGTGCAATGCCTGCCACATGTGATCCATTGAGGATTAAAGCTTAACCTAGTATTTGCAACCAGGTAGCTTTTAATAAAACTTTTTTTTTTTTTTGCACCAGTAGTGCCAGGTTAAAAAAATAAGAGAGAAATGGATACAAATCACTACAGCAGTAATTGTATGTCTTAAAGAGAGCTATAGATAGATGTGTGTGTTTGTAAGGTAGTGTTGCATTTAAAAACAAACCAACAAAAAAACAACAACCTGGTGACGTGATAAAGTTATAGACTTAATAGAGCTTTTGGTGATTTTTTTTGCCAGTGTGTTACTTGGTTCTATAAACATCAAGGCCATTGCAAATTGCAAAATGCTGTTCTGCTTTTGTGGAGAAGAGGAATGGAAATTGCATGAAAAGCAAGCAGTGTTGGAAATGAATGTGCATTGCAATGTTATAACTAAACATTTTTGGCCAAATTACGATTGGAGCGCACATTAATACTTTTGCTTGAGCGTTAATTGCACTAGAAGTAATATTTTGCGCTTTTATTACGAGTTGAAAGTAAACTGCTTTCGCTCGTGTTTCTTAAAGCTGAAGTTAGAATATCACGCGCGAGTTCACGTATGCCTTTTATGAAAGTCAATGGAGAAAAAAGTGGAAAAATACCTAAACACTCAACTCTCGCACAAACCTGATCATATTTTATGTTGGGTTAGCGCAAATAAGAATACACGTATACAAATATATGTTCTTCACATAGCAGAATATGTTCAATTTTTTTATACATATTTCTACATATATATAATGGGATGGATGTGTGAGTATGTATGTGTGTGTACACATGCGCACACACACACACACACACACACACACACACACGTGTACGTATGTGCGTACACACAAACGCACACACTTCTAAGTTTTTTTTTTTTACCACAGATTGAGAGACAAGGGATGTGCATACTCCTTAGGTCCTATGAGTCAACTTTGTTTGTTCAAAGCATACCAAGAGAACAAGATAAATTTAGGGGGGGGAAATAAAAATGAAAGTTGTTTGCAATTATGTGCCTGATCTGATCCATGAATCTTTTGATTTTGACTGTACTGTCATTTTAATGTAATCTAGAATACATCTTTGCAAATCCTATAAGCCAGATAATTAAATAATCTAATTGCACCTTTTATATTTTTTCTATAGCAAGGCCATTAAACATGGGGGATTCGTGTGTGGATCAAGACATGTGCCATGCAGAGGACGGAAGCAGTTCCCAGGAGGAGGCCATGTTTAGTATGGCTGATATGTTTCTCTTATCTCTCATTGTTGGACTGCTAACATACTGGTTTTTCTTCCGGAAAAAGAAGGAGGAAACCGTTGAGTTCACTAAAATTCAGCCTTCCACGTGAGTGTTCCTCAGTTTTGTTTGTTTGTTTTCCCACTTGCCAGTTTAGTCAAACTGTTTGTTTTACTCAAATTCTGCTGGTGTAGCTTGAGGGGTTGTTATTATTATTTATTATTATTATTATTATTATTATTATTTTGTATTAGTTTAGTGTATTGGTTTTTGTTTTACATTTTATCCTTTGACGGAGTGTTAGTAACATTTATTTAAAAAAAAATGCATTTCCCAGTAACTTTATTATTATGCCACATGTTTCCCCAAACATACTTTAAACCCTGTGTACAGTTCAGACCTCTCTTCCCCTTGTTGCCCTGACCTATAAGCTGTGTGCTGAGTCATGTGACCTCATTAAATGCAGCAGGAACTGGGTATCTTAGTATTGGTAGTGTCAGTAATAGATGGGAAGGAGAAGGAGGTGGGAGGCATCCAATATCTCTTGGTCCTGCTCCTTGTCACTGGCTGCGGGTTCTGGCCGCAGGGTGATAGGTTTGACAACCTGTTCTTCCATCACCGGTTTGTTTCCGTTTAAACAGTACTTTGGATAACCAGGACAGAAAATTGAAAAATGTGTTGATGTTAGAGTATATGAATAAAACTGTTCATGGCAAACGCAGCCTTAGTGTATTGTTTTATTTCCAAGAATAGGCCTCATGTTATGACATGTTCCATATGTCAGACCACTGTAAAATATTGATAAATACCTTCACATTGCTTTTATTTCCTGTGTTCCCTTTATGAATGTCAGCACATTCTGTGTATGATCTTCACCTCTGACTGTACACTTATGATTAACCAGGGCATTTAAATGTTGTGACACCTTTCACCTAGCAAGGCTTTGTTGATTTGTGTAATGTGGTTTAAAGTTACCTTAGCCATCCAGGCCTGGACTTTAGTTTGTTGTAATATTGCACGCCACAATAAAAAAAATAAATATATATGTATATGTGTGTGTGTGTGTGTGTATATATGTGTGTATATATATATGTATGTAATTGGGAAGATCATTGAAGATGTTAATTTTAAAGTAATTGGGATATCAAAAGCATTTAAAAATCTGGCATTGCATGAATTTACTATTATTGTCAGAAAGAAACAGAATCATGGTCTTCAAAGTAATGTTTAAAGTGACACTGAACACACATTTTTCTTTTGCGATCGAGATAGGGCATGCAGTTTAAAGCAACTTTCTAATTTACTCCTATTATCAAGTTTTCTTCTTTCTTTTGCTATCTTTATTTGAAAAAGATGGCATCTAAGCTAAGGAGCCAGCCCATTTTTGGTTCAGACCCTGGACAGCACTTGTTTGGTGGATAAATTCACCCACCAATAATTGGCAAGAACAACCCAGGTTGTTCACCAAAAATGGGCCGGCATCTAAACTTACATTCTTGCTTTTCAAATAAAGATACCAAGAGAATGAAAAAAAATTGATAATAGGAGTAAATTAGAGCATGCAATTTTAAGCAACTTTCAATCTGAATCACGAAAGAAAAAAATTGGGTTCAGTGTCCCTTTTAATTGAACATTATACCAGCCAAGTGAAGAGCCTAGTTTTCCCATAGATTTCCTCAGCGCACATTTAGCAGCTAGCAATTCTGGTTTCTGACATGCAAATGAGGTTAACAATGGGGCAGTCCTTTTTGTTTCTTAATCCATTTTATATGCACATGCAGTGATTTTAAAAGACAGCATGGGTAGACTAGAGAATACAGTGCTGGGGAACTGGTAATTTTATTCATATAAGATGGGCATTAATGTGTTACAAGCTATCCTAGACTACTAGCTAATAGAAAGATCAACATCAATTATTTGTATGGGTATAATCTGCATGTCTGAGAAGAGCACCCTATATTAATATTGTACAAATCCAGATCTTAGTGTGGTGAGCTTTCACAAGAATAAATTTGGCTCTGAACAGAGCTAAACAGCCTCCTACTTCAGCATTTGGATCCCCACAAAAGATCTAAATTCACATATCTAATTTTTAATTAAACTGATTTTTTTATGTACAGTCTAACAATGACAGGATTTATGAGATCTATAAAGTAGTTGTTGGTGTATAATCAATATTTTGTTCTTTATAGACACTATAGACTATTTTATTGTCTTGTTTAATGTTGCTGTATGTGCTACTGCTTAATTGGCAACAATTACAATATATTTCTACTTCAGTGTTGCATGATGCCTATATAATTAAATTAATGGTATTGGTAATTAATGCCCTCACCTTTACCACAGCCAATGAGTCATATGTTTGTCTTATTGTGTAGCTTTAAATAGCACAAGTCACATGTTACAAATCCATATAGTAACGTAATTACACACTTCATGAAGAGGTGTGGCTATTGCATACATGTGACTTGAGATATATAGACAAATGATTTTGTTGAAAAAAATCTAGCATAAATACAATAACACTCTCTATACCCTGTGTTATGTATGTGTATGTATGTATATATGTGAAAAAGGTGCAGCAAAAGGTAAAATATAATCAATAAGAGAGAGTGCACTCCAATAGGAAAGTTTGTGTTTTTTTTTTTTTGTTTTGTTTTTTTTACAAATTCGTCACTATTTATTGTGAACCTTTTCGGGCCAAACTGGTCCGTCCTCAGCCAAAAAGTGAAATCAACATACAATTACCCTTCACCATACTTAAATTCTGTAACATCCGGTCTCCACACTCTTCCAGGTAGAAACGCCCTCCAGTGTGACGTCATCATCCCGGGCAACATGGGGCCAGTCACAACTAACAAATAAAACATATATCAAAATACCATAAATGACCAAGAAAAAACTGTATGCAAAACATCATCCAAAACCATATTACATTGTATTGGCTGTACCGGTCATGTAAGAGTATTGAAGGTTGTCATAGCAACTGAGCGAAACAAAATAGAAGAGCGTAATAGGCTCATTCATAACCCGGATCGTCTAATACAATACACTTTTACACAAACGTGTAACCAAGTTTCATAAATGGTGACATCAGATATGTACAATACAATACCCCAGAAAATCCCAACATCATGTGGAAACCTATGAGATACCGTAGGACTATGAACATAAAACAAAAACAAACAAGCTTGTTGTCATAGCAACCACAATTTATAAGGCAAAATTCTACCGGTGCTATCATAATATGTTCATAGTCGAACGGATATCCCTATACAGTCTAGTATCTACAAATGTATGCAATATACAAAAGGAAGTTGATTATACACTGTCCTAAGCAATCAGAGAGAGGGAGGATACTATATCCACCACCGCTGCTGAAGGCAAATACATCTGACTCCACAAACGAAAAATACACTGCAAGATAACGTGGAAATGCAAAACATCATCAAAAGAATCCTCAAAACCCATAATCCACAAACATATTACATTGTGTTCGCCGTGCCGCACAAGTGTCAGAGGTTGTCATAGCAACCGAGCGGGACACAATAGAAGAGTGTGTTAGGCTCATTCAAAACCAATCTTAGTCCGGATTGTCTAATACAATATATTCTTACCAGAGCGTAAAACTAATTTTGATAAATGGATACAAGTCATCAAATGAGTACAATACAGTAACCCTGGGGGTCTCAAAACTTATGGAACCCTGTTAGATATTGTAAGGCTATGAACACAAAGAGCAAGACAAACACACTTGTTGTCTTATCAACCGCAATTTATAAAACAAAATACTGTTGGTGCTTAAGTCATGTGTTCATAATCAAACAGATATCCCTGCCTAATGCACTAGTACCAGCAAATATATACAATAAAGATTTGTTACACTATGTATTAAAAAATCAAATCAAGAAAAGAAAGAATGTTATGTCATTCACAGCTGTCGCAAACAGGTATGCCAAGCTCCATAAAGGAACCTTGCACAACAAGCCAAATGCAACAGTGGGCACAATAATCTATAAGGTGTATAGATCAAAACGATCAAACAGAAGATGGCTCTTATTGTATAGGAGAAAAAGGAGGATTACAGGAATGCATGGGTATTCAACCCTTTGGGTGTTAGTGTTTCAAGTTTGTAGGTCCATCTGGCCTCCTTTTGAAGGAGCAATTTATTCCGATCACCCCTCTGTTGAGAGGGGGGACATGGTCAATAATAGTGTATTTTAGATCCGTCACACTATGCTGAAGTGTCTGAAAATGCCGGGCTACCGGTTGCTACGACGAGCCCTTGGTGATGGCTGTCCGAATGGCGGACCGATGGTTCGCCATGCAGGTCCTGAGGTCGTCACAAGTTTTTCCAATGTAAAAAAGCACATGGGCAGTGAAGCAAATACACAATGTGTGTTGTTGTGCACGTCAACCTATACTTGTGTTTATAACTCTTCCTCCTATATGGATGTGAAAAGGAGGGTCCGGTAATTAATCCTCCACAAGTGGTGCAACCCAAACAATGATAGACGCCTGGTTTCTTGAAAGGAAGCCAGGTGTGTTTTCTGTAACATTGCTGGGGGTCTGTTTTAACCAACATGTCTCTGAGAGATCTACCCCTCCTATATCCAATATGTGGGGGTGGCATATATGTCTGTGCTTATAATATCCCAATGTTTTCTTAGTGTAGCAGCTATTTCGCTCATCCCCTGTGTAGGTTGTGAAAAAAGTCATTTTTTGAGCATCCTTCTCACTTCTAGTTGCTGAGGGCTCCAAAAGTTGTTTACGTTGTTCTTTCAACAGATTACTCGGATAACTCCTCTCCTTGAAGCGACCCTCCATCTTAGAGAGTTGGATATCCCTATTGGACCCTTCCGTATTGTTTTGTAGGACCCTTTGTAGCTGGGACTTAGGAATTGCCTTTTTTAGTGCCGGGGGATGGCAACTAGTATAGTGTAACAGAGCATTACGGTACGTTTCTTTCCGAAAAAGGGTAGACTGAATTTTCTGGTGTCATTTTGGAGGTATCATTGGAAGTTTTCTCTTTATGCCCCCCTTGCCTTGTGATGGCTCTTTTCCTTGTGAGTTTTTTGAGCGAGTGGTTACCCCCGAGGCTTGTTGCACTATTGGATTTTGATTGGCTGTAGGCTCCCTTTCCGAGCCGGATCCAGATCCAGAGCTTTCGACTTTAGTCAGGTCTCTTGGTTTCTGGTATCTTGGGCGTCTCTTATGATGTTGATATTGTCTCTGTCTCTCCTGTCTTGTAAGTTGAAACACTAACACCCAAAGGGTTGAATACCCATTTAGATTGGCATGCATTCCTGTTATCCTCCTTTTTCTCCTATACAATGAGAGCCATCTTCTGTTTGATAGTTTTGATCGATACACCTTATAGATTATTGTGCCCACTGTTGCATTTGGCTTGTTGTGCAAAGTTCCTTTATGGAGCTTGGTATACCTGTTTGCGACAGCTGTGATTGACATAGCATTCTTTCTTTTCTTGATTTGATTTTTTCAATGCATAGTGTAACAAATCTTTATTGTATATATTTGCTGATACTAGATTAGGCAGCAATATCTGATTATGAACACATGACTTAAGCACGACAGTATTTTGTTTTATAAATTGCGTTTGATAAGACAACAAGTGTGTGTTGTCTTGCTCTTTGTGTTCATAGCCTTACAATATCTCACAGGGTTCCATAAGTTTTTGAGACCCCCAGGGTTACTGTATTGTACTCATTTGATGACTTGTTTCCATTAATGAAAATTTATTTCACGCTCTGGTAAGAATATATTGTATTAGACGATCCAGACTAAGATTGGTTTTGAATGAGCCAAACACACTCTTCTATTGTGTCCCGCTCGGTTGCTATGACAACCTCTGACACTTGTGCGGCACGGCGAACACAATGTAATATGTTTGGGGATTATGGTTTTTGATGATGTTTTTTGATGATGTTTTGCATTACAACGTTATCTTACAGTGTATTTTTCCTTTGTGGAGTCCGATGTATTTGCTTTCAGCAGCGGTGGTGGATATAGTATCCTCCCTCTCTGATTGCTTAGGACAGTGTATAATCAACTTCCTTTTGTATATTGCATACATTTGTAGATACTAGACTATATAGTGATATCCGTTCGACTATGAACATATTATGATAGCACCGGTTTAATTGTGGTTGCTATGACAACAGGCCTGTTTTTGTTTTATGTTCAAAGTCCTACGGTATCTCATAGGTTTCCACATGATGTTGGGATTTTCTGGGGTATTGTATTGTACATATCTGACGTTGTCACCATTATGATTGGTTATGAATGAGCCTATTACGCTCTTCTATTTTGTTTTGCTCGGTTGCTATGACAACCTTCAATATTCTTACATGGCCGGTACGGTATATTTTGCATAGAGTTTTTTTTTTTTTTCTTCTTCTTGGTCATTTATGGTATTTTGATACATGTTTTATTTGTTGGACATGACCGGCCCCATGTTGCCTGGGATGATGTCACACTGGAGGGCGTGTATACTCTGGAGAGCATGGAAACCGGCAGTTACAGCATTTAAGTATGGTAAAGGGTAAATGTATGTTGATTTCACTTTTTGTCTGAGGACGGACCAGTTTGGCCGAAAACGTTCACAATAAATAGTGACGAATTTGCAAAAAGTTTCCTATATAATCTATATTATAATATATTTGTTTGCAAAAGTTTAGGCACCCCTGACAATTTCCATGATTTTCATTTAAAAATAATTGGGTGTTTTGGATCAGCAATTTCTTTTTGATCTATCAAATAACTGAAGGACACAGTAATATTTCAGTAGTGAAATGAGGTGCATAAAGTTTGTCACCCCAACAGAAATATTGCATCAATTTTTAGTAGAGCCTCCTTTTCCAGAAATAACAGCCTCTAGATGCTTCCTATAGCCTGTAATGAGTGTCTGAATTATGGATGAAGGTATTTTGGACCACTCCTCCTTGCAAAAACATCAGCCCGCTTTAAATCGCCCCACAGATTTTCAATGGTATTCAGGTCTGGGGACTGGGATGGCCATTCCAGAACATTGTACTTGTTCCTCTGCATAAATGCCAGAGTAGATTTTAAGCGGTATTTTGGGTCGTTTTCTTGGTGAAATATCCAGCCCCGGCGTAACTTCAACTTTGTGACTGATTCCTCAACATTATTCTCAAGTATCTGCTAATATTGAGTGGAATCCATGCGACCCTCAACATTTACAAGATTCCCAGTACTGGCACTGGCCACACAGCCCCATATAGCATGATGGAACATCCACCAAATTTTACTGTGGGTAGCAAGTGTTTGTCTAGGCAACGCTGTGTTCTTTTGCCGCCATGCATAACGGCTCTTGTTATGACCAAATAACTTAATCTTTGTTTCATCAGTCCACAGCACCTTCTTCCAAAATGAAGCTGGCTTGTCAAAATCTGCGTTTTGCATGCCTCAAGAGACCCTGTTTGTGGCGTGTGTGCATAAAAAGGCTTCTTCCGCATCACTCTCCCATACAGCTTCTCCTTGTGCAAAGTGAGTTGAATTGTTGAAGGCCACCTTAAATACCTTGGATGGATTGGATGCACCCGTCTATAAAGTTCAAGGCTTATTTGGGCTCACCAAACCAATTGTATGTTCCAATTAACCAATGCTAGGTAGTTACAGGTATTCAAATCAACAAAATGACAAGGGTGCCCAAATTTATGCACCGCTCCTGTCTAATTTCGTTTGGATGCATATTGCACATTTTCTGTTAATCCAATAAACCTCATTTCTCTTGTTAAGTGTAGTCAGTCCACGGGTCATCCATTACTTATGGGATTATATCTCTTCCCCAACAGGAAGTTGCAAGAGGATCACCCAAGCAGAGCTGCTATATAGCTCCTCCCCTCACATGTCATATCCAGTCATTCTCTTGCAACCTAACTAAAGATAGGTCGTTGCGAGAGGTCTGTGGTGTTTTTAAACTTAGTTTATTTCTTCAATCAAAAGTTTGTTATTTTAAATGGCACCGCAGTGTGTTGTTTGTTCTCAGGCAGCATTAGAAGAAGAATCTGCCTGCGTTTTCTATGATCTTAGCAGACATAACTAAGATCCACTGGCTGTTCTCACACATTCTGAGGAGTGAGGTAACTTCAGAAAAGGGGAATAGCATGCAGGGTCCCCCTGCAAACGAGGTATGTGCAGTAAATTATTTTTCTAAGGAATGGAATTGACTGAGAAAGTACTGCTAATACCAATGTAATGTAAGTTCAGCCTTAAATGCAGTGGTAGAGACTGGTATTAGGCTGATGAGTGTGTGTACACTGAAGTATTTTTCTAGGGAATGGAATTTGACTCAGAAAATACTGTTAATACTGAAGTAATGTATGAGCCTTAACTGCAGTAAAAGCGACTGGTAGCAGGCTTATTAATAACACTTCATAGCTTTTAAAATGTATGTTCAAAACGTTTACTAGCATGTTAATCGTTTTTTGTGAGGTACTTGGTGATAAAACTTATTGGGGCATGATTTTTACCACATGGCTATCTTTGTTTTCTGCATAGAAACAGTTAACTGAGCTTCCCCACTGTTGTAATATGAGTGGGAGGGGCTTATTTTAGCGCTTTTTTGCGCAGTAAAAATTCAGTCACAATCTTCCTACTTCATCCTCCATGATCCAGGACGTCTCTAGAGAGCTCAGGGGGTCTTCAAAATTCATTTTGAGGGAGGTAATCAGTCACAGCAGACCTGTGACAGTGTGTTTGACTGTGATAAAAACGTTAATTATTAAATTGTTATCCGTTTTTGGGTATTAAGGGGTTAATCATCCTTTTGCTGGTGGGTGCAATCCTTTGCTAACTTAATACGTTTACTGTGAAAATCTGGTTGCTATAACTAATTTGGTTCATTGTTATTTCAACTGTGACAGCTTTTTGTGCTTCTTAAAGGCGCAGTAGCGTTTTTTATATTGCTTGTAAATTTATTTGAAAGTATTTTCCAAGCTTGCTAGTCTCATTGCTAGTCTGTTTAAACATGTCTGACACAGATGAATCTCTTTGTTCACTATGTTTGAAGGCCAATGTGGAGCCCCATAGAAATTTGTGTACTAAATGCATTGATGTCACTTTAAATAAAAGTCAATCTTTACATGTAAAGAAATTATCACCAGACAACGAGGGGGAAGTTATGCCGACTAACTCTCCTCACGTGTCGGTACCTTCGCCTCCCGCTCAGGAGGTGCGTGATATTGTGGCGCCAAGTACATCAGAGAGGCCCATACAAATCATGGCTACTGTTATGACAGAAGTATTATCTAAATTGCCAGAATTAAGAGGCAAGCGCGATTGCTCTGGGTTAAGGACAGAGCGCGCTGATGATGGGAGAGCCATGTCCGATACTGCGTCACAATTTGCAGAACATGAGGACGGAGAGCTTCATTCTGTGGGTGACGGATCTGATCCAGGGAGACTGGATTCAGAGATTTCTAATTTTAAATTTAAGCTTGAGAACCTCTGCGTATTGCTAGGGGAGGTATTAGCGGCTCTGAATGATTGTAACACGGTTGCAATTCCATAGAAATTATGTAGGCTGGATAGATACTATGCGGTACCGGTGTGTACTGACGTTTTTCCTATACCTAAGAGGCTTACAGAAATTATTAGCAAGGAGTGGGATAGACCCGGTGTGCCCTTTCCCCACCCTCCTATATTTAGGAAAATGTTTCCAATAGACGCCACCACACGGGACTTATGGCAGACGGTCCCTAAGGTGGAGGGAGCAGTTTCTACTTTGGCTAAGCGTACCACTATCCCGGTGGAGGATAGTTGTGCCTTTTCAGATCCAATGGATAAAAAATTAGAAGGTTACCTTAAGAAAATGTTTGTTGAACAAGGTTTTATTTTACAGCCCCTTGCATGCATTGCGCCTGTCACTGCTGCGGCGGCATTCTGGTTTGAGTTTCTGGAAGAGGCCATTCGCACAGCTCCATTGGATGAAATTATGAACAAGCTTAAAGCACTTAAGCTAGCTAACGCATTTGTTTCTGATGCCGTCGTACATTTAACCAAACTTACGGCTAAGAACTCCGGATTCGCCATCCAAGCGCGCAGAGCGCTATGGCTTAAATCCTGGTCAGCTGACGTGACTTCTAAATTGCTTAATATTCCTTTCAAAGGGCAGACCTTATTCGGGCCGGCTTGAAAGAAATTATCGCTGACATTACAGTAGGTAAGGGCCATGCTCTGCCTCATGACAGGGCCAAATCAAAGGCCAAACAGTCTAATTTTCGTGCCTTTCGTAACCTCAAGGCAGGAGCAGCATCAACTTCCTCCGCTCCAAAACAGGAAGGAGCTATTGCTCGTTACAGACAGGGCTGGAAAACTAACCAGTTCTGGAACAAGGGCAAGCAGGCCAGAAAACCTGCTGCTGCCCCTAAGACAGCATGAAGAGAGGGCCCCCTATCCGGAAACGGATCTAGTGGGGGGCAGACTTTCTCTCTTTGCCCAGGCTTGGGCAAGAGATGTCCAGGATCCCTGGGCGTTGGAGATCATATCTCAGGGATATCTTCTGGACTTCAAAGCTTCTCCTCCACAAGGGAGATTTCATCTTTCAAGGTTATCAGCAAACCGAATAAAGAAAGAGGCGTTTCTACGCTGTGTACAAGACCTCTTACTAATGGGGGTGATCCACCCAGTTCCGCGGACGGAACACGGGCAAGGATTCTATTCAAATCTTCTTGTGGTTCCCAAGAAAGAGGGAACCTTCAGACCAATCTTGGACTTAAAAATCCTAAACAAATTCCTAAGAGTTCCATCATTCAAAATGGAGTCTATTCGAACCATCCTACCCATGATCCAAGAGGGTCAGTACATGACCACAGTGGATTTAAAGGATGCCTACCTTCACATACCGATTCACAAGGATCATTATCGGTACCTAAGATTTGCCTTCCTAGACAGGCATTGCCAGTTTGTAGCTCTTCCCTTTGGGTTAGCTACGGCTCCAAGAATCTTTATAAAGGTTCTGGGCTCACTTCTGGCGGTACTAAGACCGCGAGGCATAGCGGTGGCTCCGTACCTAGACGACATTCTGATACAAGCGTCAAGTTTTCAAACTGCCAAGTCTCATACAGAGATAGTTCTGGCATTTCTGAGGTCGCATGGGTGGAAGGTGAACGTGGAAAAGAGTTCTCTATTACCACTTACAAGGGTTCCCTTCCTAGGGACTCTTATAGATTCTGTAGAGATGAGAATTTACCTGACGGAGGCCAGGTTATCAAAACTTCTAAATGCTTGCCGTGCCCTTCATTCCATTCCACACCCGTCAGTAGCTCAGTGCATGGAAGTAATCGGCTTAATGGTAGCGGCAATGGACATAGTACCATTTGCGCGCCTGCATCTCAGACCGCTGCAATTGTGCATGCTAAATCTGGATCAAGAGACCAGAGAATCTCTTCTATAGTGGCTTTCTCGGCCCCATCTGTCCAAGGGAATGACCTTTCGCAGGCCAGATTGGACGATTGTAACAACAGATGCCAGCCTTCTAGGCCTTCTAGGTTGGGGCGCAGTCTGGAATTCCCTGAAGGCTCAGGGATCGTGGACTCAGGAGGAGAAACTCCTCCCAATAAATATTCTGGAGTTAAGAGCAATATTCAATGCTCTTCTAGCTTGGCCTCAGTTAGCAACTCTGAGGTTCATCAGATTTCAGTCGGACAACATCACGACTGTGGCTTACATCAACCATCAAGAGGGAACCAGAAGTTCCCTAGCAATGTTGGAAGTCTCAAAGATAATTCGCTGGGCAGAGTCTCACTCTTGCCACCTGTCAGCGATCTACATCCCAGGCGTGGAGAACTGGGAGGCGGATTTTCTAAGTCGCCAGACTTTTCATCCGGGGGAGTGGGAACTTCATCCGGAGGTCTTTGCTCAACTGATTCATCGTTGGGGCAAACCAGATCTGGATCTCATGGCGTCTCGCCAGAACGCCAAGCTTCCTTGTTACGGATCCAGGTCCAGGGACCCGGGAGCGGTGCTGATAGATGCTCTGACAGCACCTTGGGTCTTCAACATGGCTTATGTGTTTCCACCATTTCCGATGCTTCCTCGACTGATTGCCAAGATCAAACAGGAGGGAGCATCGGTGATTCTGATAGCGCCTGCATGGCCACGCAGGACCTGGTATGCAGACCTAGTGGACATGTCGTCCTGTCCACCATGGTCTCTGCCTCTGAGGCAGGACCTTCTAATTCAGGGTCCTTTCAACCATCCAAATCTAATTTCTCTGAAGCTGACTGCATGGAGATTGAACGCTTGATTCTATCGAAGCGTGGCTTCTCGGAGTCGGTTATTGATACCTTAATACAGGCTAGGAAACCTGTTACCAGAAGAATTTACCATAAGATATGGCGTAAATATTTATATTGGTGCGAATCCAAGAGTTACTCATGGAGTAAGGTTAGGATTCCTAGGATATTGTCTTTTCTACAAGAGGGTTTAGAAAAGGGCTTATCTGCTAGTTCGTTAAAGGGACAGATTTCTGCTCTGTCCTTCTACACAAACGTCTGGCAGAAGTTCCAGACGTTCAGGCTTTTTGTCAGGCTTTGGCTAGGATTAAGCCTGTGTTTAAGACTGTTGCTCCGCCGTGGAGCTTAAACCTAGTTCTTAACGTTCTGCAAGGCGTTCCATTTGAACCCCTTCATTCCATTAATATCAAGCTGTTATCTTGGAAAGTTCTGTTTTTGATGGCTATTTCCTCGGCTCGAAGAGTCTCTGAGTTATCTGCCTTACATTGTGATTCTCCTTATCTGATTTTTCATTCAGACAAGGTAGTTCTGCGTACTAAACCTGGGTTCTTACCTAAGGTAGTTTCTAACAGGAATATCAATCAAGAGATTGTTGTTCCATCATTGTGTCCTAACCCTTCTTCAAAGAAGGAACGACTTTTGCATAATCGGGACGTAGTCCGTGCCCTGAAGTTCTATTTGCAGGCAACTAAAGATTTTCGTCAAACTTCTTCCCTGTTTGTCGTTTACTCTGGACAGAGGAGAGGTCAAAAGGCTTCGGCTACCTCTCTCTCTTTTTGGCTTCGTAGCATAATACGTTTAGCCTATGAGACTGCTGGACAGCAGCCTCCTGAAAGAATTACAGCTCATTCTACTAGAGCTGTGGCTTCCACCTGGGCCTTTAAAAATGAGGCCTCTTTTGAACAGATTTGCAAGGCTGCAACTTGGTCTTCACTTCACACTTTTTCAAAATTTTACAAATTTGACACTTTTGCTTCTTCGGAGGCTATTTTTGGGAGAAAGGTGCTTCAGGCAGTGGTTCCTTCCGTTTAAAGTTCCTGCCTTGTCCCTCCCTTCATCCGTGTACTTTAGCTTTGGTATTGGTATCCCATAAGTAATGGATGACCTGTGGACTGACTACACTTAACAAGAGAAAACATAATTTATGCTTACCTGATAAATTTATTTCTCTTGTAGTGTAGTCAGTCCACGGCCCGCCCTGTCTTTTAAGGCAGATCTAAATTTTAATTAAACTCCAGTCACCACTGCACCCTACGGTTTCTCCTTTCTCGTCTTGTTTCGGTCGAATGACTGGATATGACATGTGAGGGGAGGAGCTATATAGCAGCTCTGCTTGGGTGATCCTCTTGCAACTTCCTGTTGGGGAAGAGATATAATCCCATAAGTAATGGATGACCCATGGACTGACTACACTACAAGAGAAATAAATTTATCAGGTAAGCATAAATTATGTTTTCACTTCTGAAATATTACTGTGTCCTTCAGTTATTTCATAGATCAAAATAAAATTCCAAACACCCAATTATTTATAAATGAAAATCATGGAAATTGTCAGGGGTGCCTAAACTTTTGCATACGACTGTTTATGTGTATACGTGTGTGTGCGTGTGTGTATATACTTTGAAAAAATATAGACAAAAAAGGCACTCGCTGTTTTGAAAAATATGTCAATTAAATAACATGATGTTTCAGGGTGGTGCCCCTTCATCAGACAGACATAACAAACAAACCGGGACTTACCCCTTAATTACCCCACCACCAATTAAACCATAAGGAGTCTGGCCGTTTCACCGACGTCCTCACTGCGCATGTGCAGGACTGACTACCGTGAAACATAGAGGCCAAATACAAAACTCAAACCACAAAAATGGCCGGATAATATTGATCACATGGCATAGCAACGGACTATGTAACCACAACCACACACGGGATAATGATATGACGATCACCGATCATGCCGCATAGTGAGTGTGTCATATTTCAAAACTGCAGCATATCTATGGCTGCTTAGTCAGGAGTCACGTTTTTATCAGGTTTCATTTGATGTGCTCTACCTTTGTATTTATCTGCTAGTATCTGTTACACTTTACTATCAAGGTGATTCATTGCACTTTGCTGATTGATGACTATGATCAAGGCTGCTATTTGATTGGACTGTGCTTACTTACCTGTTTCCATCTAAAGGGGAGGAGAGTCCACGGCACGGCTTCATTCATTACTTGTGGTAAATAAGAACCTGGCCACCAGGAGGCAAAGTCACCCCAGCCAAAGGCTTAAATACCTCCCCCCACTCCCCTCATCTCCCAGTCATTCTTTGCCTTTCGTCACAGGAGGATGGCAGAGAAGTGTCGGAAGATTCAAAGTTGTCTCTTATGGAGGGTAGTACTCTTCGGAATGGGACTGGAGTTTTAAGTATTCCTGTCAGCTTCTCAGTGAGAGCCAGGGTGAAAGTTAGAGTCCAGAGATGCAGGGAGAGTCTTTCTGCGAAACCATCCTGACTCATATTAACAGCTCCATAAGCAATCAGTGTTGACAAGTTTCGCTGCCGGCTTTATACACTCGAGTCCATGTCAGGAGGGATGCTACTAACCTGTCACACTTGAAGGGCCGTGTTCCTGTTCCACGGCATAGATTCTGGTAAGATCATTTCATTTTATTATGTTTCTAATGATAACTGAGAAGACAGGGTCACAGTGCGACACCTTTATCTTTATAGAATCAAGGGTTAATATTCCTGGAAGGGGGTTTATACATAATATTGTTTATTGTGTCATTGCTGCGTTATGTGCGAGATGAGGCTCTGGCAATGGTGGAACTGACATGTTCTCTACCAGGAGTATTTGCACAGCTGTTTTGGCACGTTTTCTTCCCTAGTGCAGGGGCGGTCCTGTGAGGCACTCAATGTAACTGGGTGTGGCCTAGGCAACGTTTTCTGCTTGACTGGCACAAGAGACAAAGCGGTTTCTGTAGTCCGGGTCATAGGAGGTGGTGAGTGCCCCGGCCATTGGAGGTTATAAAGGTGCCCTTTTTATTATTAAAATCTAGTCCATAATAAAAGCGCAAGCTATGGAGGACTCTGACGCGTTAGAGGGTACTCCCTCTTTAACAAAGTCTTATACCTGTGTTTATTGTGAGGAGGTTCTGGTAGATCAGCCTGCCTGCTCAACTATGTTCCACATGCCATGCTAATGTTGCAACATTAAAAATAAGAGGATGTCTAGTACTACTGAGCTGTCCACCTCTGAGGGTTCTCCGTCCCGTGAGGTGCGTTCCCTGCATCCATTTCCTATTGCACATGCAGCACCCCAGGGTCCAAACATTACTCCTATGGGAGAGCTTTGTTGGCCGTCAGATTTTGCGGATCAACTGTAAACAGCGGTATCGAAGGTGATTCATGCTTTACCATGTTCTGCTAAGCGCAAGCGTAGGATGCATCTTGGCGGTCTGGCCCAGGGGTTCTCTACGCCTATGGAAATATCAGAGGCGTTATCTGCTGATGAGGCCCAATCTGACTCTTCGGAGGAGGCCCCTTTTGGGTCGGAATCCATATCATCTAGGCCTCTGGCTGCGGAGGAGCCTGACTTTAGGTTTAGGATGGAGAATTTGCGTTTTTTGCTGAAGCAAGTGCTTGCTACTCTGGAGGTTCCAGAACCGAAGCTTCCGGAGGTTCCTTCAATTCCTAAGCTTGATAAAGTATGAGGTCAGGGTGGTACCTCAGACCTTCCCGGTTCCTGTTAAGATGGCTAATATTATTGAGAATGAATGGGAGCGATTAGGTACTTCCTTTTCCCCTTCTTCCTTTAAGAAACTGTTCCCCGTTCTGGACTCTCAGCTCGAGCTATGGGGGACTGTCCCTAAAGTAGATGGTGCCATCTCTACGCTTGCGAAGCGGGCGACTAATCCACTTGAGGATAGTTAGTCGTTTAAAGAGCCCATGGATAAAAAGTTGGAAAACCATGTTGGAAAACATCCGCTCCTCCCTGAAGCTTAAACTTAGTTCTTAAGTTATTGCATAGGGTTCCATTTGAACCTATGCACTCTATTGACATTAAGACTCTTTCCTGGAAGGTCCCCCTTCCTGTTAGCTATTGCATTGGCACGCAGAGTTTCTGAGCTGGTGGCCTTCCAATGGGAGCCTCCTTATTTGTTTTTTCACGCCGATAAGGCTGTTCTTTGCACTGGCTTGGGATTTCTTCACAAGGTTGTGTCTGATCGTAACATCAATCAGGAAATAGTTGTTCCTCCTTTGTGTCCTAACCCTTCTTCTCCAAAGGAGAGGTTACTTCATAATTTGGATGTTTGTGCCCTGAAGTTTAACCTTCAGGCTACTAAGGATTTCAGACAGTCTACATCTCTTTCTGTGGTGTATTCAGGGAAGCGTAAGGGCCAGAAGGCCTCTGCTACTTCTTTGTCTTTTTGGTTGAGGAGCATGATTCGCTTAGACTATGAGACAACGGTACATAAGCCTCCTCAGAGGATCACGGCTCATTTCACTAGAGCTGTGGCTTCTTCTTGGGCCTTCAAGAATGAGGCCTCTTTGGAGCAGATTTGTAAGGCGGCTACCTGGTCCTACTTACATACTTTTACAAAGTTTTACAAATTTTACGTTTTTGCTTCTGCGGAAGAGGTTTTTGGGAGAACAGTTTTGCAGGCTGTGGTGCCCTCATATTAGGGTCCGCCTCTTGCCCTCCCATTTTTCATTCAGTGTCCTCTAGAGCTTGGGTATTTGATTCCCATAAGTAATGAATGAAGCCCTGGACTCTCCTCCCCTCTAGATGGAAAACATAAATTATGCTTACCTGATAATTTTGTTTCCATCGTGGGGAGGTTTGCTCCGTTGGACGGACCTAAATTGTATTTGTTCTTCTGGCACCATTTATACCCTTATATTTCTCCTACTGTTCCTTGTTCCCTCGGCAGAATGACTGGGGGATGAGGGGAGTGGGGGAGGTATTTAAGCATTTGGCTGGGGTGTCTTTGCCTCCTCCTGGTGGCCAGGTTCTGTATTCCCACAATTAATGAATGAAGCCGTGGACTCTCCTCCCCACGATGGAAACGAAATTATCAAGTAAGCATAATTTATGTTTTTAAAAACATGACTCCTGACTAAGCAGAGATATGCTGCAGTTTTGGAATATGACACACTTACTATGCGGCATGATCGGTGGTTGCCATATCATTATCCCGTGTATTGTTGTGGTTGCGTAGTCAGTTGCTATGCCATGTGATCAACATTATCCGCCAATTTTTGTGGTTTGAGTTTTTTATTTGGCCTTTGTTTCACGGTAGTCAGTCCCACACATGCGCAGTAGCGCAGGGAGGGCGCCGGTGAAACGGCCAGACTCGTTATGGTTTAATTGGTGGTGGGGTACTTAAGGGGTAAGTCACGGTTTGTTTGCTATGTCTGTCTGATGAAGGGGCACCACCCCGAAACGTCATGTTATTAAATAGACATCTTTTTCAAAACGGTGAGTGCCTTTGCTGCCTAGATTTTTTTATGTGTGTGTGTGTGTATATGTGTGTGTGTTATAGTGTTATTTTATTTATGCTAGATTTTCTCAACAAAATCATTTGTCTATATATCTCAAGTCACATGTATGCAATAGCCACAACTCTTCATGAAGTGTGTAATTACGTTACTATATGGATTTGTAACATGTGACTTGTGCTATTTAAAGCTACACAATAAGACAAACATATGACTCATTGACTGTGGTAAAGGTGAGGGCATTAATTACCAATACCATTAATTTTAATTATTTAGGCATCATGCAACACTGAAGTAGAAATATTTTATAATTGTTGCAAATTAAGCAGTAGCACACACAGTAACATTAAACAAGACAATACAAATATTCTATAGTGTCTATTAAGAACAAGGCTATATGCTTAACCCACTTCCAGGGTAGAAGAAACGGTGTAAAATTCTGGGTCCTAAGTAATACACCCTTCACTACCTTTCCATATGAATTTGCATAAAAAAAAAAAACGGAGCATGATATTGTGATGTGACACATAAACCATATTAAATCTTCTGTGATTAAAATAGAACATACAATTTTAAACAACTTTCAAATTTACTTCTATTATCAAATTTGCTTCATTCTCTTGTTATCCATTGCTGAAGGAACTTCATTGCTCTACTGGCAGCTAGCTGAACACATCTAGTTAGCCAATTAGCAGCAGCTCCCACTAGTGTAGGATATGTGCGTATTCTTTTTCAACTAGGGAAAAAAAGAGATGTAAGCACATTTTGAAAATAGAAGTTCATTTAAAAATTTTAAAGGTATCTTAAATTTACATGCTCTATATGAATCAGGCAAGTTTAATTTTGACTTTCCTATCCCTTTAATGAAATACACAGTGCCACAGGTAACAATTGTTTTTAAAACCATCCCTGAGGGGCCTCATAATACAGACAAGAAATCTTGTAAAATCTTGCTATGCCATAGAGCTTTAGAATCCCTTTATCCCATTGGCTCCCAAAATGTTGTCTATACACATGTTATTATTACCTGTGTTCAGATAACACAGAACGTTTTTAGGGGAATAATTTATGCACCTTTGCTCACTTTCTTTCTGAGGTTCGGAATAAATTCAGTCAGTTTAGCCATGAAGTTTGTTCTCGCCCAGCATAACTTATCAATGATTATACTCAGGAAGCTGATTATACAGCCATATACGTGCTCCTATAAAGTTGGTGTCTTACACTTGGATGGCCTCTTATTATCTTAATTATTCTAGGAAAGGTAACTAAGTGCAGATGTCTTATCAAACCAAAGGCTCTTAAAGGGACAGTCAACACCAGAATTTTTGTTGTTTAAAAAGATAGATAATCCCTTTATTACCCATTCCCCAGTTTTGCAAAACCAATACTGTTATATTAATATACTTTTTACTTCTGTGACTAACTTGTATCTAAGCATCTTCTGACCGCCCCTAATCACATGACTTTTAGTTATTATCTATTGACTTGCATTTTAGCCAATTAGTGCAGTGTCTGCCACTAGCCACGGGCGTGATCACAATGCTATCTATATGGCCTACATGAGCTTGCTCTCCCCTGCTGTGAAAAGTAAATAGAGGCGGCCTTCAAGGACTTAGAAATTATCATATGTGCCTCCCTAGGTTTGCTTTCAACTAGAATACCAAGAGAACACAGCAAAATTGTTGCTAAAAGTAAATTGGAAAGTTGTTTAAAATTACATGCCCTATTTGAAAAATAAAAGTTTTTTTTTTTTTTTTTTTGGACTTGACTGTCCCTTTAAGTTTTTTTTTTTTTTTTTAGAAGCTGAGATGAAGATTACTGCTGTTTTATATTTCATGTCTATCTGATTACATGGAAATGTGTTTTGCAATACTTCTATACATTTTGATGGTAGATTTTCTTAAAATAGATTTTTCTTTTCTATTTGAGCTTTGGTTCTCATACCATTGCCTATCACAAACTGCAGTGGTGAAACACACATTGTTTCTTTCTTTAGGTAGTCCGTAAGCTTTGACTACAGCTTTGCTCTCCTTCACATATATTTTATAGCTGCTAAGTTCTCTAGCTTTTTGCATCTCGTCTTCACAAGAATGCAGAAACATTGTAACAGCTTCCTGGTTTTACGGACAAAATCTAAATTGAGAAGTAACAGCCACTATTTACTTTCTCTGTTGATTTGTTGCACTCCGGGAAAGCCAGCATAATTTATCAATGATTATGCTCAGTAAGCTGATTATACAGCTATTTAAATCTTCTGCTGCTATAAATCATTGTACTAATAGAATGCTAATAACCATAGTATTACTGCAATGCACTTTGCTATAATAGTAATAATATTATCAACTAATATAGCGCTTTTTCTCTAGGTTGGACTCAAAGCGTTATGTATATACGTATACCCTGTGAGCTTGTGCACATACTCAGTAGGATCTTGTTCCCCAGAAAGTGTGACTATAAAAAAACTGCAAAATTTGATAATGGAAGTAAATTTTAAAGTGTCTTAAAACGTCATTCTCTTTCTGAGTCATAAAAGTTTATTTTGACTTGAGTGTCCCTTTAAGTAAAATGCTTTGCAATAAGTTCCATACACTAGCTTACCTATTACAACCTATCAGATGCTGTATATATAGACATGTATTTTTGGCTAGTAATGAGTGCACATTATGGTAATATCAACAGGTACACGTGGGTTGGAAAGTTTAACTGATAACCCTCTGCTAGGCTCTGGTTTTAGAATGAACCTTGTCAACACACATTTTGTTACAGCATTATGTTTATACAAAATGAGCATAATGATAATTATAGTCAAATTGTAAGATACTGCTTTAACCTAAAAACACAATATTATTTTTTTGCCTAAGAGAATCGTTATGGAAACAGCAGTGAATGCATATTCTCAAACTTAAAGGGACATCAAAACAGTTTTTTCTTTAATGATTCAAATAGAGAATACAACTTTCCAATTTACTTCTATTATTTAATGTGCTTCCTTCTCTTGGTATCCTTTGTTGAAGCAGCAGCAGCAATGCACTGGGTGAGCCAGTAAGATGAGACAAAGCATATCAGAAGAACACAACAAATTAGATAATAGATGTAAAGTGAATCATGAAAGAAAAAAATCTGGGCTTTATATACCTTTAAGCTTTTAGCACCAAATATACATTCTGTTAGTGCTCTGTCACAGTGTTCTATAAACACACACGAGCACACAGATAGAGAGGCTAAATTATAAGAGAATGCTTTCTTGCAATTGGATGTCCTCTTAACATCTTATAATAGAGCTCTTCTAATAAAGGTAACCTGAGTGCAGATGTCTTTAAAAATAGAAAAAAAAGAGAAAAGCAAGAGAAACATTTCTTAGGAACACGATTTTATATTTAAAAAAAAAAAAAAAAATGCTCTACAAGGATCAAGGTTACTGCACTTTTTATGTTTCACAACTCTTAACCCCTTCACTACCGGCAGAAAAACTTTCCCAAAATACCGTAGAATTGTTAGCATTTTTGCTATCACTCCATTTAAACAGAAATGAAGCCTTTTAGTTACCTGTCAAAACTAGTGTTTTGCTACCTTGATCTGGGGTATATATATATATATATATATATATATATATATATATATATATATATATATATATATATATATATATATATATATATATATATATATATATATATATATATATATATATATATATATGTATGTAGATATAGATATATATATATATATATACATACATATATAATCTATTATCTATAATCTATATCTCTTGCAAGATGTATCTAGTCCACTGATTCATCCATACTTGTGGGATATTCTCCTTCCCAACAGGAAGTGGCAAAGAGAGCACCCACAGAAGAGCTGTCTATATAGCTCCTCCCTTAGCTCCACCCCCCAATCATTCTCTTTGCCTACTCTAAGTACTAGGAAGGGTAAAGTGAGTGTGGTGACAAAAATGTTAGTTTTTATTTTCTCAAGCAAAAGTTTATTTTAAATGGTACCGGTGTGTACTATTCACTCTCTGGTAGAAAAAGGGTGAAGATTTCTGCAAGGAGGAGGATGATCTTAGCACTTTGTAACTAAGATCCACTGCTGTTCCCACAGAGGCTGAGGAGTACAGGAAAACTTGGCTAAATTAGCGGCAAAGAATTCAGGTTTTGCCATTTTAGCGCGCAGGGCATTATGGCTTAAGTCCTGGTCTGCTGATGTGTCATCAAAATCTAAACTTTTGAACATCCCTTTCAAAGGAAAAACCCTATTCGGGCCTAAACTGAAAGAGATTATTTCAGACATCACTGGAGGGAAAGGCCATGTCCTCCCTCAGGATAAAACAAATAAAATGAGGACCAAACAAAATAATTTTCGTTCCTTTCGGAACTTCAAGGGTGGTCCCGCTTCAGCTTCCCCTGCTGTAAAGCAAGAGGGGAATTTTGTCCAATCCAAGTCAGTCTGGAGCCCTAACCAGGCTTGGAACAAGGGTAAACAAGCCAAGAAGCCTGCAGCTGCCTCCAAGACAGCATGAAGGGGTAGCCCCCGATCCGGGACCGGATCTAGTATGGGGCAGACTCTCTTCGCTCAGGCTTGGGCAAGAGATGTTCACGATTCCTGGGCTTTAGAAATTGTGCCCCAGGGATATCTTCTGGACTTCAAAGACTCCCCCCCCCCCCCCCCCCGGGGGAGATTTCACATTTCTCAATTGTCTGCAAACCAAACAAAGAGAGAGGCGTTCTTACGCTGTGTAGAAGACCTACATACCATGGGAGTGATCCGCCCAGTTCCAAAACCGGAACAAGGGCTAGGGTTTTACTCAAACCTGTTTGTGGTTCCCAAAAAAGAGGGAACTTTCAGACCAATCTTGGATCTCAAAATTCTAAACAAATTCCTCAGAGTAACATCATTCAAGATGGAGACTGTTCAGACTATTCTGCCTCTGATCTAGGAGTGTCAATATATGACTACCGTGGACTTAAAGGATGCGTATCTGCACATCCCTATTCACAGAGATCATCATCAATTCCTCAGATTCGCCTTTCTGGACAGGCATTACCAGTTTGTGGCCCTTCCCTTCGGGTTGGCCATGGCTCCCAGAATTTTCACAAAGGTGCTAGGGTCCCTTTTGGCGGTTCTAAGACCACGGGGCATAGCAGTGGCGCCTTATCTAGACGACATCGTAATTCAAGCGTCAACTTTCCAGCTAGCCAAGTCTCACACGGACATCGTGTTAGCTTTTCTGAGATCTCATGGGTGGAAGGTGAACATAAAAAAAGAGTTCTCTTCCCTCTCACAAGAGTTTCCTTCCTAGGGACTCTGATAGACTTAGTAGAAATGAAAATATTTCTGACGGAGGTCAGAAAATCAAAACTCTTAACCACCTGCTGAGCTCTTCATTCCATTCCTCGGCCATCAGTGGCTCAGTGTATGGAGGTAATCAGACTTATGGTAGCGGCAATGGACTTAGTTCCTTTTGCCCGCCTACACCTCAGACCACTGCAACTATGCATGCTCGAACAGTGGAATGGGGATTATGCAGATTTATCTCCTCAAATACATCTGGATCAGGAGACAAGAGATTCTCTTCTCTGGTGGTTGTCTCAGGACCACCTGTCTCAGGGAATGTTTTTCCGCAGGCCAGAGTGGCTCATAGTAACGACAGATGCCAGCCAGCTGGGCTGGGGTGCAGTCTGGAACTCCCTGAAAGCACAGGGCTTATGGTCTCGGGAGGAAACTCTCCTCCCGATAAACATTCTAGAACTGAGAGCGATATTCAATGCGCTTCAGGCGGGGCCTCAGCTAGCTGCGGCCAAATTCATCAGATTTCAGTCGGACAACGTCAAGACTGTGTAGCTTATATCAATCATCAAGGAGGAACATGGAGTTCTCTAGCGATGATGGAGGTAACCAAAATAATCCGATGGGTGGAGACTCACTCTTGCCATCTTTCCGCAATCCATATCCCAGGGGTAGAGAACTAGGAGGCGGATTTCCTAAGTCGCCAGACTTTTCATCCAGGGGAGTGGGAGCTCTATCCGGAAGTATTTGCCCAGCTGACTCGGCTATGGGGCACACCAGAATTGGATCTGATGGCGTCCCGTCAGAACGCCAAGCTTCCTTGTTACGGGTCCAGGTCCCGGGATCCCCAGGCAGTACTGATAGATGCTCTAGCAGTGCCCTGGTCCTTCAACCTGGCCTATGTATTTCCACCGTTTCCTCTCCTTCCACGTCTGGTTGCCAGAATCAAGCAGGAGAGAGCTTCAGTAATTTTGATAGCACCTGCATGGCCACGCAGGACTTGGTATGCAGACCTGGTGGACATGTCATCTGTACCACCATGGACTCTGCCGATGAGGCAGGACCTTCTAATCCAAGGTCCATTCAAGCATCCAAATCTAATTTCTCTGCGTCTGACTGCTTGGAGATTTAACTCCTGATTTTATCAAAGCGTGGTTTCTCTGAGTCGGTCATTGATACCCTGATTCAAGCTAGAAAGCCTGTCACCAGGAAAATCTATCATAAGATATGGCGCAAATATCTTTATTGGTGTGAATCCAAGGGTTACTCATGGAGTAAGATTAGGATTCCTAGAATATTGTCTTTTTTCTCCAAGAAGGATTGGAGAAGGGATTATCAGCTAGCTCCTTTAAAAGGACAGATATCTGCTTTGTCTATTCTTTTAACAAACGTCTGGCAGATGTCCCAGACGTTCAATCGTTTAGTCAGGCTTTAGTCAGAATCAAGCCTGTATTTAAACCTGTTGCTCCGCCACGGAGCCTAAACTTAGTTCTTAAAGTTCTTCAAGAGGTTCCGTTTGAACCTATGCATTCCATAGATATTAAGCTTCTATCTCGGAAAGTTCTGTTTTTAGTTGCTATCTCTTCGGCAACAGTGTGACTCGCCTTATCTTGTTTTCCATGCGGATAAGGTGGATTTGTGTACCAAACCTGGATTCCTTCCTAAGGTTGTTTCTAATAGGAATATCAATCAGGAAATTGTTGTTCCTTCACTGTGTCCTAATCCTTCTTCAAAGAAGGAACGTCTGTTGCACAATCTTGATGTGGTTTGTGCTTTAAAGTTCTACTTACAAGCAACTAAAGATTTCCGTCAAACATCTTCATCGTTTGTTGTTTATTCTTGTAAGCGGAGAGGTCAAAAGGCTACGGCTACCTCTCTTTCTTTTTGGCTGAAAAGCATCATCCATTTGGCTTATGAGACTGCTGGCCCTCAGCCTCCTGAAAGGATTACTGCTCATTCTACTAGAGCAGTGGCTTCCACATGGGCTTTTAAAAATGAGGCTTCTGTTGAACAGATTTGTAAGGCGGCGACTTGGTCTAAGCTTCATACTTTTTCCAAAATATACAAATTCAATACTTTTGCTTCTTCTGAGCTATTTTTGGGAGACATGTTCTACAAGCAGTGGTGCCTTCCGTTTAAGGTACCTGTCTTGTCTTGTCCCTCCCTTCATCCGTGTCCTAAAGCTTTGGTATTGGTATCCCACAAGTATGGTTGAATCCGTGAACTCGATACATCTTGCAAAAGAAAACAGAATTTATGCTTACCTGATAAATTTCTTTCTCTTGCGATGTATCGAGTCCACGGCCCGCCCTGTCTATTTAAGACAGGTAGTATATTTTCTCCAACATAGGTGTGTCCGGTCCACGGCGTCATCCTTACTTGTGGGATATTCTCTTCCCCAACAGGAAATGGCAAAGAGCCCAGCAAAGCTGGTCACATGATCCCTCCTAGGCTCCGCCTACCCCAGTCATTCTCTTTGCCGTTGTACAGGCAACATCTCCACGGAGATGGCTTAGAGTTTTTTTAGTGTTTAACTGTAGTTTTTATTATTCAATCAAGAGTTTGTTATTTTAAAATAGTGCTGGTATGTACTATTTACTCTGAAACAGAAAAGAGATGAAGATTTCTGTTTGTATGAGGAAAATGATTTTAGCAACCGTTACTAAAATCCATGGCTGTTCCACACAGGACTGTTGAGAGGAATTAACTTCAGTTGGGGGAACAGTGAGCAGTCTTTTGCTGCTTGAGGTATGACACATTCTAACAAGACGATGTAATGCTGGAAGCTGTCATTTTCCCTATGGGATCCGGTAAGCCATTTTTATTCACACAGTAAATAAGGGCTTCACAAGGGCTTATTAAGACTGTAGACATTTTCTGGGCTAAATCGATCATATTTACACATATTTAGCCTTGAGGAATCATTTAATCTGGGTATTTTTTGTAAAATAATATCGGCAGGCACCGTTTTAGACACTTTATTCTATTGGGGCTTTCCCTAATCATAGTCAGAGCCTCATTTTCGCGCCGGTATGGCGCACTTGTTTTTGAGAACAGCATGACATGCAGCTGCATGTGTGTGGAGCTCTGATACATAGAAAAGTCTTTCTGAAGGCATTATTTGGTATCGTATTCCCCTTTGGGCTTGGTTGGGTCTCAGCAAAGCAGATTCCAGGGACTGTAAAGGGGTTAAATATAAAAACGGCTCCGGTTCCGTTATTTTAAGGGTTAAAGCTTCCAAATTTGGTGTGCAATACTTTTAAGGCTTTAAGACACTGTGGTGAAATTTTGGTGAATTTTGAACAATTCCTTCATACTTTTTCGCAATTGCAGTAATAAAGTGTTTTCAGTTTAAAATTTAAAGTGACAGTAACGGTTTTATTTTAAAACGTTTTTTGTGCTTTGTTATCAAGTTTATGCCTGTTTAACATGTCTGAACTACCAGATAGATTGTGTTCTGACTGTGGGGAAGCCAAGGTTCCTTCTCATTTAAATAGATGTGATTTATGTCATAAAAAATGTAGTAAAAATGATGCCCAAGATGATTCCTCAAGTGAGGGGAGTAAGCATGGTACTGCATCATCCCCTCCTTCGTCTACACCAGTTTTGCCCATACAGGAGGCCCCTAGTACATCTAGCGCGCCAATACTCCTTACTATGCAACAATTAACGGCTGTAATGGATAATTCTATCAAAAACATTTTAGCCAATATGCCCACTTATCAGCGAAAGCGCGACTGCTCTGTTTTAGAAAATACTGAAGAGCATGAGGACGCTGATGATATTGTTTCTGAAGGGCCCCTACACCAGTCTGAGGGGGCCAGGGAGGTTTTGTCTGAGGGAGAAATTTCAGATTCAGGAAAAATTTCTCAACAAGCTGAACCTGATGTGATTACTTTTAAATTTAAGTTGGAACATCTCCGCGCTCTGCTTAAGGAGGTGTTATCCAATTTGGATGATTGTGATTATCTGGTCATTCCAGAAACACTATGTAAAATGGACAAGTTCCTAGAGGCCCCGGGGCCCCCCGAAGCTTTTCCTATACTCAAGCGGGTGGCGTACATTGTTAATAAAGAATGGGACAGGCCCGGTGTACCTTTCGTACCTCCCCCCATATTTAAAAAATTGTTTCCTATAGTCGACCCCAGAAAGGACTTATGGCAGACAGTCCCCAAGGTCGAGGGGGCGCTTTCTACTCTAAACAAGCGCACCACTATACCCATAGAAGATAGTTGTGCTTTCCAAGATCCTATGGATAAAAAATTAGAAGGTTTGCTAAAAAAGATGTTTGTTCAGCAAGGTTACCTTCTACAACCAATTGCATGCATTGTCCCTGTCACTACAGCCGCGTGTTTCTGGTGCGATGAGCTAGAAAAGGCGATTATTAGTAATTCTTCTTCTTATGAGGAGATTATGGACAGAATTCGTGCTCTTAAATTGGCTAATTCTTTCACCCTAGACGCCACCTTGCAATTGGCTAGGTTAGCGGCGAAAAATTCTGGGTTTGCTATTGTGGCGCGCAGAGCGCTTTGGTTAAAATCTTGGTCAGCGGATGCGTCTTCCAAGAACAAATTGTTTGACATTCCTTTCAAGGGGAAAACACTGTTTGGCCCTGACTTGAAAGAGTTTATCTCTGATATCACTGGGGGCAAGGGCCACGCCCTTCCTCAGAATAGGTCTTTCAAGGCCAAAAATAAACCTAATTTTCGTCCCTTTCGCAGAAACGGACCAGCCCCAAGTGCTACGTCCTCTAAGCAGGAGGGTAATACTTCTCAAGCCAATCCAGCCTGGAGACCAAGGCAAGGCTGGAACAAAGGAAAGCAGGCCAAGAAACCTGCCACTGCTCCCAAGACAGCATGAGATGCGGGCCCCCGATCCGGGACCGGATTTGGTGGGGGGCAGACTCTCTCTCTTCACTCAGGCTTGGGCAAGAGATGTTCTGGATCCTTGGGCGCTAGAAATAGTCTTCCAAGGTTATCTTCTGGAAGTGATTCATCCTGTTCCATTAAAAGAACGAGGGATGGGGTTCTACTCCAATCTGTTCGTAGTTCCCAAAAAAGAGGGAACGTTCAGACCAATCTTAGATCTCAAGATCCTAAACAAGTTTCTCAAGGTTCCATCGTCCAAAATGGAAACCATTCGAACAATCCTTCCATCCAGGAAGGTCAATTCTTGACCACGGTGGATTTAAAGGATGCGTATCTACATATTCCTGTCCACAAGGAACATCATCGGTTCCTAAGGTTCGCATTCCTGGACAAGCATTACCAGTTCGTGGCGCTTCCTTTCGGATTAGCCACTGTTCCAAGGATTTTCACAAAGGTACTAGGGTCCCTTCTGGCGGTGCTAAGACCAAGGGGCATTGCTGTAGTACCTTACTTGGACGACATTCTGATTCAAGCGTCGTCCCTTCCTCAAGCAAAGGCTCACACGGACATAGTCCTGGCCTTTCTCAGATCTCACGGATGGTAAGTGAACGTGGAAAAGAGTTCTCTATCTCCGTCGACAAGAGTTCCCTTCTTGGGAACAATAATAGACTCCTTAGAAATGAGGATTTTTCTGACAGAGACCAGAAAAACAAAACTTCTAAACTCTTGTCGGATACTTCCTTCCGTTCCTCTTCCTTCCATAGCGCAGTGCATGGAAGTGATAGGTTTGATGGTAGCGGCAATGGACATAGTTCCTTTTGCGCGCATTCATCTAAGACCATTTCAATTGTGTATGCTCAGTCAGTGGAATGGGGACTATACAGACTTGTCTCCGAAGATACAAGTAAATCAGAGGACCAGAGACTCACTCCGTTGGTGGCTGTCCCTGGACAACCTGTCGCAAGGGGTGACCTCCCGCAGACCAGAGTGGGTCATTGTCACGACCGACGCCAGTCTGATGGGCTGGGGCGCGGTCTGGGGATCCCTGAAAGCTCAGGGTCTTTGGTCTCGGGAAGAATCTCTTCTACCGATAAATATTCTGGAACTGAGAGCGATATTCAATGCTCTCAAGGCTTGGCCTCAGCTAGCGAGGGCCAAGTTCATACGGTTTCAATCAGACAACATGACGACTGTTGCGTACATCAACCATCAGGGGGGAACAAGGAGTTCCCTGGCGATGGAAGAAGTGACCAAAATCATTCAATGGGCGGAGACTCGCTCCTGCCACCTGTCTGCAATCCACATCCCAGGAGTGGAAACTTGGGAAGCGGATTTTCTGATTCGTCAGACATTGCATCCGGGGGTGTGGGAACTCCATCCGGAAATCTTTGCCCAAATCACTCAACTGTGGGGCATTCCAGACATGGATCTGATGGCCTCTCGTCAGAACTTCAAGGTTCCTTGCTACGGGTCCAGATCCAGGGATCCCAAGGCGACTCTAGTAGATGCACTAGTAGCACCTTGGACCTTCAACCTAGCTTATGTATTCCCGCCGTTTCCTCTCATCCCCAGGCTGGTAGCCAGGATCAATCAGGAGAGGGCGTAGGTGATCTTGATAGCTCCTGCGTAACCACGCAGGACTTGGTAGGCAGATCTGGTGAATATGTCATCGGCTCCACCATGGAAGCTACCTTTGAGACGAGACCTTCTTGTTCAAGGTCCGTTCGAACATCCGAATCTGGTCCTACTCCAGCTGACTGCTTGGAGATTGAACGCTTGATCTTATCAAAGCGAGGGTTCTCAGATTCTGTTATTGATACTCTTGTTCAGGCCAGAAAGCCTGTAACTAGAAAAATTTACCACAAAATATGGAAAAAATATATCTGTTGGTGTGAATCTAAAGGATTCCCTTGGGACAAGGTAAAGATTCCTAGGATTCTATCCTTTCTTCAAGAAGGATTGGAGAAAGGATTATCTGCAAGTTCCTTGAAGGGACAGATTTCTGCCTTGTCTGTGTTACTTCACAAAGAGCTGGCAGCTGTGCCAGATGTTCAAGCCTTTGTTCAGGCTCTGGTTAGAATCAAGCCTGTTTACAAACCTTTGACTCCTCCTTGGAGTCTCAACTTAGTTCTTTCAGTTCTTCAGGGGGTTCCGTTTGAACCCTTACATTCCGTTGATATTAAGTTATTATCTTGGAAAGTTTTGTTTTTGGCTGCAATTTCTTCCGCTAGAAGAGTTTCAGAATTATCTGCTCTGCAGTGTTCTCCTCCTTATCTGGTGTTCCATGCAGATAAGGTGGTTTTACGTACTAAACCTGGTTTTCTTCCAAAAGTTGTTTCTAACAAAAACATTAACCAGGAGATAGTCGTGCCTTCTTTGTGTCCGAAACCAGTTTCGAAGAAGGAACGTTTGTTGCACAATTTGGATGTTGTTCGCGCTCTAAAATTCTATTTAGATGCTACAAAGGATTTTAGACAAACATCTTCCTTGTTTGTTGTTTATTCTGGTAACAGGAGAGGTCAAAAAGCAACTTCTACCTCTCTCTCTTTTTGGATTAAAAGCATCATCAGATTGGCTTACGAGACTGCCGGACGGCAGCCTCCTGAAAGAATCACAGCTCATTCCACTAGGGCTGTGGCTTCCACATGGGCCTTCAAGAACGAGGCTTCTGTTGATCAGATATGTAGGGCAGCGACTTGGTCTTCACTGCACACTTTTACCAAATTTTACAAGTTTGATACTTTTGCTTCTTCTGAGGCTATTTTTTGGGAGAAAGGTTTTGCAAGCCGTGGTGCCTTCCATTTAGGTGACCTGATTTGCTCCCTCCCTTCATCCGTGTCCTAAAGCTTTGGTATTGGTTCCCACAAGTAAGGATGACGCCGTGGACCGGGCACACCTATGTTGGAGAAAACAGAATTTATGTTTACCTGATAAATTACTTTCTCCAACGGTGTGTCCGGTCCACGGCCCGCCCTGGTTTTTTAATCAGGTCTGATAATTTATTTTCTTTAACTACAGTCACCACGGTATCATATGGTTTCTCCTATGCAAATATTCCTCCTTAACGTCGGTCGAATGACTGGGGTAGGCGGAGCCTAGGAGGGATCATGTGACCAGCTTTGCTGGGCTCTTTGCCATTTCCTGTTGGGGAAGAGAATATCCCACAAGTAAGGATGACGCCGTGGACCGGACACACCGTTGGAGAAAGTAATTTATCAGGTAAACATAAATTCTGTTTTTATTTAAAAAACTTAAGTCACCTCTGCACCCTATAGTTTCTCCTTTTTCTTCCTAGCCTTCGGTCGAATGACTGGGGGGTGGAGCTAAGGGAGGAGCTATATAGACAGCTCTGCTGTGGGTGCTCTCTTTGCCACTTCCTGTTGGGAAGGAGAATATCCCACAAGTATGGATTAATCTGTGGACTAGATACATCGCAAGAGAAAGAAATTTATAAATTTATCAGGTAAGCATAAATTCTGTTTATGCTTACCTGATAAATTGGTATCCCTAAGAGGGGTGGTAGAGCTTGGTCTACATGTGAACCTGATACATTGTATGGCTATGGGTAGCTGTCCGCTGAATTATGGGTCAGGGGAACTGATCTGTTCTGATTTCACTATTTGTTATTTGGTTTCCCCCACTCCTAGTAGTATTATATATATATTTTTTTTTTTTGGGGTCGATGGTCATTGTGCTCTTTGGTGGGACTATATGATGCAGTGTTATCATTTTGACCCATCTTGTCGGTATGTGCCACACCTTTAAATATTGATGATATTGTGGTTTATTACAATTGGGTTATTATGAAGTTTTGGTCCCTTATCAATAGTTATTGTTGGCTTTATTTTATGTCCTTACAATGGTGAGTTATCGTGTTGTCTATAGCTGTCATTTTAAGCCACTCCAGTGTTGTGATAGGCTATGAGGCTCTATCTAGCCTATGTATTCATTGGTCTAATGCTGACAGGGGACGTTTATTTACAGTTTATATATTTAGCCATAGGACATTGACCCGCGGTAGTGTTTGAAGAACTAGCAATGGTACTTAGTTAGTACCTTCATTTATTTTTATTGTTTTTACTAACTGAACATTGCTCTGCAGATTTGATCATATTGGCCACATTGCGAAGTGTTGGTACACGCCCAATGAGAGGCGTCTTATCTCACTAAGGCACGGATAATTTTTATGCTTAAGATGAGAGATGACGTTCTTTCTCATTCATGGTAAACAAATGTGCTGACCATGGTGATATAGGCCGAAGTGCCGTTAGGTTTATTTTGGGTAGCAGCGATGTTTGACTGTGTTACTAACACAGGGAGCTGTGATTGGCTATTGATGTTTACTATGTATCATTGAAGGCGGGGCTATGTTGCGATCACGATCACCGGGACATTTACAGCCTGAATGTTTTGTATGATTTATTGAAATGAAGGTGACACATAGCATCATGGTTATGGGGCTGTTTTGGTAGATTTACCAAGTACGAACTTATGGCGATCTGCTTGATCGCTGTTACACAGATTTTGTTTTTGTTTTGGGTCTATAGTATAAGCCTATTACACAGAGGGGTGTTGTCTGCGATATCCTATCAACTACCTAAAAGCTCTGAATGAGCAAACAGTTGGCTACGTTGCTCTATTTTGATTCCGGTTTATTTTGGGTGTGTTCTGACCTTACACACCTCCACCACAGAGTCACTTATGTTTTGATTCCCTGCATTTACACAGATCGCATCACTTTACTTACCACATTGAATCACTATGAAATAAGGATCACTATTTACCTTGTTATAGGTTATTTTTACGAGATACACAGTATGTTTATGTGAAATTGATTGTTATAATGAGCACATCACTGTCACCAATCATTGGTTGCCCTGAGAGGAAGGGGAGGGGTCTCAGGCTTTATAAGTCACTTTTTTACACATGTTGTTGGTCAGAGGAAGGGATGCTACCAGTCCCAAAACGTCACAAGTTTTGCAATAAAGAATTGTCACTGTTGACTGAAGACCAGTGAGTGCTTATTCTATTTGAACTTTTATACACCACGCTATAGCACCCTGGTGGATGACACTGATGAGAGTGCATACACACTTCCAATTTATATATATATATATATATATATATATATATATATATATATATATATATATATATATATATATATATATATATATATATATATATATATATATATATATATATATATATATATATATCCAATTGACAGTGAAAGAAAGGACATGCTGGAATATCAGTGCTAGATTTATTAATTTGCTTTAATTTTTAATATGCACATATATTTACTAGATTGCAAATACCTTCCCAGGTACTGAGGAGTGGACTAAAAGTTTCTTTATTATGTCACTTATGGGCAGTTTTATACATGTGTAACAGCACCACCTAATGGTCAGAGCATTGTTATCCACTGCTAGAGAATATTGATACTAGTCTCCTATACTGCATAGCTTTCTACTCAAGGTTTATTGTTGTGGACATTTAATTGATGTGCCTGAACTATCATTTTTTTAAATGTTTTTTTCTATGCCCCTGAAAGGGGAAAATAAAATATTTAAATTAAAAAATCGTCAAATATAGCTGCTTTAGCGAAATGTTTTGCAAATGTGTAAAATTGATCAGAATGCAACAAATAATGTTCTATTTGTGACAGCAATTAGCAAGCAGATTGTATGTATTGCTGACCCCTATGAGCAAATCAAAAGTAATTTAGCTCTTTGTACTTCAGTAAAACTATGTAGCTTTAAGTGCCACTTAAAGATCACATTTTTCATTTCACAAATCATATATGTTCGTTTATGCAAGTCCATCTACAGGCCTGCTATTGGTGGTATGGTAGTTGGTAACTGAGCTCCCAGGAACACCTGGGCTTGGACTTTTTTTTTTTTTAAGAACCTGGCCACCAGGAGGAGGCAAAGACACCCCAGCCAATGGCTTAAAGGGACAGTCTAGTCAAAATTAAACTTTCATGATTCAGATAGGGCATGTAATTTTAAACAACTTTCCAATTTACTAATATTATCTAATTTGCTCAATTCTTTAGATGGCCTTTGTTTAAGAAATAGCAATGCACATGTGTGAGCCAATCACACAAGGCCTCTATGTGCAGCAACCAATAAGCATCTACTGAGCATATCTAGATATGCTTTTTAGCAAGTGATATTAAGAGAAGAAAGCAAATTTGATAACAGATGGCGGTTTCTGCGGCCATAAATGCGATGCCTCGTCCTACTAAGCGTAAGGTATGGCACTGCTATCCGTCTCAGGGGTCTTCGACTCTGCTGGATGTCTCAGACAGATTATCTGCTGAGGAGGACAACTCCGACTTATCGGAGGATGTCGCTTCTGGGTCGGAATCGGCTACTTCTAGGCCTCCGTCCGCGGAGGAACCAGATTTCAAATTTTATATGGAGCATTTGCATTTTCTGCTGAAAGAAGTGCTTCCTACGTTGGAGGTTCCCGAACGGAAACTCCCGGAGGAACCTTTGATCCCTAAACTGGATAGGGTTTACGAGGACAGGGTAGTGCCCCAGGCCTTCCTGGTTCCTGTCAAGATGGCGAACATTATTATGAATGAATGGGAGAAACTGGGTTGGTCCTTTTTCCCGCTTGTCTTCTTTTAAAAAGCTTTTCCCCGTTCCGGACACGCCGCTCTAACTGTGGGGAACCATCCCTAAGGTGAATGGTGCTATCTCCACACTCGCTTAGAGAACGACAATTCCGCTTAAGGATAGCTCCTCTTTTAAGGAACCCATGGATAAAAAGATGGAATCCATGTTGCGGAAGATGTTCCAACTCATGGGGGAGTGAAGGATTTCTTCCATCTATGGTCAATGAATTCTTTTTTGATATACACATATCTCTATTCATATTTTGATCAATATCTTTTGTCATCCAATTTTGTTACCCACTACAAGGTACTACATAGAATCATTGAACATTATTTGTTTAACTTAGTTTTTAGATTTATTACTGTAGTATCGTATTTGATATTTATTTATTTTCTAACTTTAACATATTTCAGCATTTGACAAATCGGCATTATTATCTTTATTTCTTGTCTTAACCTAATAGGGGCTAGATTAATTTCTCTTAGCATGCTGCTTTATATAAGATGGCCCTGCATTTTTTAATGCCTACATTCATTATATTTATTCTCTATATTAAGTATTTATTACAATGTTTAAAATGTCTGTAAATCAAGTATTGCGTTCCTTTTGTCACATCTAATTAATTATTTATTTAGCCATTTGGGATTCTACCCTTGTATCTAATTAACAGCAGTCTGTTTTTAACCTTTTTTCTTTTTTATGTCAGTGAGGCAAGGCAATAGTTAAATCTATGACTCTCTCTGCATAAATAGATGAGGTTTCTCACAGAGTCCCTCATCTATGAGTAAGCGCCTGTAGGGGGCGCGAAACATGTAAGATTTTCCTGCTTGTTTTATCTGCTATGTCTGATATGTACCTTTTAACTTTGTCTGAATAAATTTTGAAGTTTTATCCCCAGCTTTGGATTGAGAGCCTGCCGTATTTTTTCTATTTCTGGTCCTTTTTCCCCCTTGTCTTCTTTTAAAAAGCTTTTCCCCGTTCCGGACACGCCGCTCGAACTGTGGGGAACCGTCCCTAAGGTGGATGGTGCTATCTCCACACTCGCTTAGAGAACGACAATTCCGCTTAAGGATAGCTCCTCTTTTAAGGAACCCATGGATAAAAAGATGGAATCCATGTTGCGGAATATGTTCCAACTCATGGGGTTCATTTTCCAACCGGCTGTGGCGGTTGCTGCGGTGGCTGGTGTGGCTACCTACTGGTCGAAGTGGAGACTCCCCCTGATGAGTTTCTAGAACGAATCAAAGCCCTAAAGGTAGCGCATTCTTTCATTTGTGATGCTAACATGAAGATTATTTGCCTGAATGCTAAGACATCAGGGTTTTCTGTTTTAGCCTGCAGGGCTCTGTGGCTAAAATAGTGGTCCCAAAGGAGGGCACGTTTCGTTCCAATTCTGGACCTAAAGGCCCCAAACAAGTTTTTGTCAGTTCTATCGTTCAAGATGGAGACGATCAGGTCAATTTTGCCCTTGGTTCAAGAGGGGCAATTCATGACGACTATAGACCTGAAGGATGCTTTCCTTCATGTTCCAATCCACAAGGATCACTTCAAATTTCTAAGATTCGCCTTCCTGGACCAGCACCTCCATTTTGGTCTGGCGACTGCCCCAAGAGTCTTTACAAAGGTTCTGGGAGCTCTTCTCGCAGTAGTGAGAGCCAGAGAATTGCAGTGGCACCGTATCTGGACGATATCCTGGTCCAGGCTCCGTTCTACAGTCTGGCGGAGGATCACTCAAAAGCTCTTCAGGTGGAAGATAAACGAAGGAAGGATTCATTGGTCCCCAGCAACAGGGTGTAGTTCTTGGGTACGATAATAGATTCTTTTAGCAATGAAGATATTTTTGACAGATCAGAGACGTTGCAAACTTTCATCCAACTGTATAGCTCTTCAGACATCCTCCAGGACATCTGTGGCCAGGTGTATGGAGGTAATCAGGCTCATTGTATCCAGCATAGATGTCATTCCATTCACCAGGTTCCATCTCAGACCTCTTCAGCTGGACATGTTGAGACAATGGAATGGCGATCATTCAAATTTGTCCCACCAGATATCTCTGGATAGACCGGTGAGAGTCCCTATCTTGGTGGATCCGACCGGGGCATTTGTCTCAGGGGACATCCTTTCTGAGACCATCCTGGGAGATTGTAACCACGGATGCAAGTCTATCAGGATGGGGAGCTGTTTGGGGTACCAGAAAGGCACAAGGCAGATGGACTCGAGAGGAGTTGAGTCTACCTCTGGGGTCGTACCAATTCATCAGATTCCAATCGGACAACATTTCCTCGGTGGCTTACATAAACCCCCAGGGGGGGACGAGAAGCTCCCTAGCAATGAGGGAAGTATCTCGGATTTTGGACTGGGCAGAGACTCACAATTGTTAGCTCTCATCGATCCATATTCCGGGTGTGGACAACTGGGAAGGGTATCTAGGATTTTGGCCTTTATTCAGCATAGTCTGGATAAGGGTCTTGCCGTTAGTTCCCTAAGGGGACAGATTTCGGCTTTATCTGTACTGTTGCATAAGAAGCTTGTAGAGCTTCCTGACATTCAGTCCTTTATTCTTTTATTCTTTATCCATTTTAGTAATAATGATAGTCTCTCAGAAACGAGAAACCGTAGATCTATTTTCTGTTGCAGACTTTGATGAAAAGTTACACTAAATACTCTCACACCACCTATATAAATAAAAATAAATAAAGAGTGTTTCAGACACATAAATACACTACATTAAAAATCTGTTTAAATAACTAAGCATTTCCTAGGCTGGATGACATTATGGCAGCTAAATCTAAGATGGGACGTAATGATAACTTCAGTGGAGCTAATCTGTTAGTGTCACTAGTCTCCTAGTCCTGACCACTTAGTTTACCATAAAGAATCCGTTGTCACCTAGACCTTTTTATATTAAAACATACAGTTGTGAGACTAAGCCACAACCCTGTTGTGTCATTGTTAAATAGCATTGCTCTCCCTCAGGTGATCTGCATAGCACTGTGCATTATTCCCATCAGAGGTCTAGATTTCAAATAGCGTGTTAAATTTATAGCAATGTCACGCCCGCGTGAATGTGCGCTCGTATTACAAGTTGAAAGTAAACGCGTTTGCTCGAGTGCAATCAAATTTAACTGGTGTCAGGTTAGGGCTAAAATAAAAATTGCACCAAACACAACATAAATACATTAAAATATACAGTTACACTCATATACAGTATCTAAAAAAAAGTCATTTTTAAGGGTTCAAAGGTATATGGCCATGTATTTGACTTTAAAGGGCTATAATATATCTTAGTAAATTAATGAATTAGACAGTGTTTTATTTACTGTAAATATGATCGCTATTTTGCGCTCATGTGCAATCCCGCCCTCTGCCCACGCACAGCCAATCACGCGCGGGCAGGAGCTGTTGTTAAATACGGTGAGCAGGTTCTTGTGAGAACTTGCAGCTGTAGGGCTTTGATAAATCGAGCCCATAGTGTCAATTAGCCGGTGGCCCAGCACTGCAACCTCTGTGGTGTAACTATGACCTGGGTGCAATCCTCAAGAGCCAGGTATTGATATCAATTATAAAGGAGGGCACTCACAGGATTTTTTGTTTCAACAATTGATAGTTTTTATTCCGAATACATCAGAATTTAATCATAAATAGTCAGTCGATGTTTCGGCTCCCAACTGAGCCTTCTTCAAGACAAGATTTATCAGGTTAAAAGTACAAATATCTCCTCATTCATGATAGTTTTACAGGGTCAACAGAAACAGGTTCTATAAGCTAAAGTGGCGGCTCTGGTAAACCTAAATGGAATGGGATCCTAATTAATGTCATTGCTAATGCCTCATGTCAAAATGACTGCTGCGAAAAAGGTCTATTACACAAGGTTTGTGCAAGAAAGCTACCTTTAGCTACCAATTACCAGGTACTACCCAGGTGATGAACCAAATTTGAGCCGGCTCCTATGCTTACATTCCTGCTTTTTCAAATAAAGATAGCAAGAGAACAACATTTTTTATAATAGGTGTAAATTAGAAAGTCATGAAAGAAAAATACACCCGTATGGAACATCCTACCTTTTATATGGTGTCTAGCAGCCTCCCCTATTTGTGCAATGAAAAATCGGACTTGGGCCCGTGTCTAACAAGGTAGGCATTCCCCTGTGATCTGATCCTGGCCTTGAAATCACATGATCGCATAGACTATGGCGTGATTTCATTTTTCCAGCAAGTGTTTACATCGGAACTTTGTTCTGATCTTAGCATTTGCACCCTGGCATGAAGGGGTTAACACAATCTGTTTATTTTTTTAACGTATAGAGCACTATTTCATATCCCTTTTAAGTAGAAAAATATTTCCTGTGTTTTGTTAAATCAAAACAACTCTACCAGAATTATGTTAAATGTGCACAATATTAGACTCCACTGTTCAATTTGATGTCTGTTTAGAAATAATTTGGTTATAGGTAGGAAAAACCTTTTCTACTGATACAATGTAGCATTATCAAAGGAAGGGAAAGGTCAGTGAATTCTGTAGGTGACCAGGCTCTAACATCTTGTAGTACGTCACCATTTCGCTTCATCTTCTCTGATTTTATGGAAAGATGTCTCATGAGCATGAAGTTAGCTTTCCAGCTGCTTGAGATGCTTACATAAGGATTCCTTTTGGGTACGGAGGCCCTGTAGGGTGGGGTTAGGCATGAACTCCTGAGCAGAATAGAGAGAGAGCCTTACAAAAGAGGGGTCATATTACAGGATGTGGGAAAGCTAGAAACGGGGAGATGAAGAATTCAGCTGTTATGAAATACACAGTTTACAGAATTCCTTGGTATTCGTTTCATGTAAATACTGTGGTCAACAGTGCTTGTATTGTTTGTGACTTGGCTTATGTTTTAAATTTATATAGATCTTTCTTTTTTCTTCTGAAAGTACAAACACTTGAATGACAGTTCCTTGTTTCTACAAAATAAGGAGCTGGTTACATTTGTTCAGTAACTTGTTTGATTTGAGGCCTTTTAAATCTCCTTTAAGCTATGCTTGTTATTTGGTACAATCTGACAATTACTATCATGGTAGCTAAAATTGCTCTCATATTCTTGATACTCCCCTTTTATGAAAAATGTTTTAATCTCTCTCTCTCTCTCTCTCTCTCTCTCTCTCTCTCTATAATATATATATATATATATATATATATATATATGTGTATGTATGTGTGTGTGTGTGTGTGTGTATATATATATATATATATATATATATATATATATATATATATATATATATATATATATATATATATATATATATATATATATATGTGTGTGTATATATTTATAGTTAGCTGAAAATTCAGTTATTATTACTTGTATTGGTAATGAGACACCACAAGTGGATTGTCCTTGCTGAGCAACATATTCTTTACTCCTATTGTAACATTGAAGCTTGTTACGACTCGCCAGCCCTCACTTTAAAGAAAAATGTAAAGAAATCTGTTTTACTGTGAGACATAGTAGTGTTTTTAAGAATCCAAGGAGGAGACGCTTTTGTTGAGCTGCATTTATTTAATAAATAAGAAATTTAGAAACCTATCTTTAGAAACCTATCTCTTAGAATTGATGTGTCCTTACTGAACAGATTTCTTGTGCATTTATGTATGTGTGGTCCCCCCCCCCCCCCCACTATACACCTCTCCATTACAGCTAAGCAATTTTGTTGAAGTGGATTGAGACAAAAATTTGGTACATAGAAAGTCTCCTTTTGTAGGTCATTGCTCATAATGCTTAATAGCAGTAAAAGCCCTGTATTTAGGTTAATGGTGTAGGAAAGGTAATGTTCCGCCGTGCTAACAACATAGAATGAATCAATCGGAAGACCTACATATGATTCTTACCTATTAAGATTATTACTTTTTTTTATTCTTTTAATATTTTCTTTTCATTTTCTATTATTAAACTGTTTGCATTAAATTATCTCTGTCTCTGAATTGAATCAGGGAATTATTATAGTGTTGTAGAAGGTATTAGTTATGTTAAGTATTCCCCACTAATTCCTTATGGATCTATACTTCGAATAGTCAATAATGTTTCTGTTACAGGAAGTAACCACAACATATGCATATATATCAATAAAGAGTTGTTATTACAGTTTGTCCTATTCTGCAAAAGGCACAAAGGCCTTGTATACTCTTTGAGAGACTTTTCACATTGATGCGGGAAGTTCATAATTTTTACAGCCCCAAAATATTTCTATCTGCTAAAATAGATTGTGAAAACATCCTTTTGTATGGCAGTGGTTTCCAGCCCTTTAACTATTAATTCTTTTTTTACAAGTCTTGAAAGAAAAACAAATGGGGGAAGGAGAGGGCATGCCTCTAATTTCACCTCTGTGGTGCTTAGTTGTGACCCTGTACTGTGGCACAACATTGTTTTTCTTTAGACTACTTAGAATCATTTTTTGATTGACAGTGTGGGATACTTCAGCTACAATCGCTGGTAGTGTAGTGTTACATTCTTTTCTTTTGAATGGCATTTGAATGCGTTTAAACTCCTGCTTTTTACCACACCAGCTGAGTCATCTGTTGTATTTAGTAAAGGATTGTGTGTTTTTAAAGGGACATAAAACCCAAAAGTTTATTTCATGATTCAGAAAGATAATACAATTTTAAAATAGTTTTCTATTTACTTCTATTATAAAATTTGCTTCATTCTCATGATCACTTTTAAAAAGATATCTAGATGCACATGTCTGTACCATGACAGGAAATAGTGCTGCCATCTAGTGCTCTTGCTAATGTATAACATTGTTGCAAAACTGCTGCCATATAGAGCTGCAGTCACGTGCACCCTCCTGAACATATCTTCCTGCTTTTTAACAAAGGATAAGCAGAAAACAAAGAAAATGAGTACATTTGGAAAGTTGTTTAAAATTGTATATTATATCTGAAACTTGAAGTAATAACGTGTGGTTTTATAAAGTAATGTTCCTGTTTTTTACACTCGCATTCAGAAGGTAGTTGTGTTTTTTTTTTTTTTTTTTTTAAATCGACCCAGTCTATCTACAATGGAATCATTTTGCTGTAAGGGTTAAACACACTGTGGGGTTGTTTAATGGTTGGAGGGAGGCTGTGACACACGTGCAGCCGTTTTTATGAGATATGCATATACTTCTTCAATTACAGTGCAGTCAAGAAGGATCACCCCTTTTTGAGACATGATTGGAAATTGCAAAACATTTTGTATTTTTGCAACGTTTTGCATGAACGGTAGTAACAGTGAAGTGTGCGAGGTTGCACTTAAAGGGATACTAAACCCAATTTTTTTTATTTCATGATTTAGATAGAGCATGAGATTTTAAACACCTTTCTAATTTACTCCTATTATCAATTTTTCTTTGTTCTCATGCTATCTTGATTTGAAAAAGCAGTACTGTAAGCTTTAGAGCCAGACCATTTTTTGTTCAGCACATGGGTAGCACTTTCTGATTTGTGGCTAAATGTAGCAAACCAATCAGCAAGCTCTACCAAGGTACTGAACTAAAAATGGTCCGGCTCCTAACCTTTTATTACTGCTTTTTCAAATCAAGATAACATGAGAACAAAGAAGAATTGATAATAGGAGTAAATTAGAAAGTTGCTTAAAATTGCATGCTCTATCTGAATCATGAAAGAAAAAATGAGAGGTTAGTATCCCTTTAATAGACTTGAGTCTAACCTATATTCCTATCTAACTATGAGGAGTATACTATTCTTCTGGGGAATCCCCTTAGGATTTTGTAGTTTTCCCCTTAAAACACTGTTGGGACCCTTTTCATAGGGGTGAAGGTGCAGCATGTGGTGGCTATCCATTTACCTTGATTTTATTTGTGCAACGTATTTTGTTTTTTAAATGTCTAATTCAATGTACATGAAGTCTACAGAGCACAATTGTATTTTTTGGGTGACACATTATGTAGGACAGGTGCTGTGATGTATCACATATAGAAACATATCAATGCACGGCTTTAAAACAATTGTTCTGCATCGTTTTCATACTCTACATAAGCTTTCAATACACACCTGTATCCCATGTGGGCCTTGTCATTAAAGTAGCTACATGTGATTGGTTTTCACATTCTTGGAGTTCTTGTGAAATGTCTGCAGTGGTTTAGCAGTGCACATAATTTAGCATGCAGACCCGTCTGGCAAGGAGCTGCATACATAGTGTTAGGCTGAAGCTAAATGTTCAAGTGGGAGGTGAAGGGGGATCCCGTCTGATACACAAGTTTCCCAGGAAACCAGATGGTGTCGGAAGGAAAGGGAGTGTGGATTTACTTGTTCCACACAGATAAAGAGCAAAACGAGGAAGAAAGGAGGAGGGGAGGAGAAAGGGGAGCTGGGAAGCAGTGGACCCTGGGATCTTTCATTCTCCCTTCCCATTCTTTTCTCATTTTTGCCAGATGTGAAGAATTATTTTTTTCTTTTTTTTTCTTTTTTTTCTTCTTCTTCTTTGCCTTTTCTTTGCTTTTCTTCTCCCACGCTTCTTAAGTGGGTTTTAAGAATCGGTTGGGTCCCCAGGAGGGGTGACTTGAAAGGCAGACTTGGAAGTAGCTTGAGCAATGACTGTGGCAAAATCAGCTGCTTGCCTTTTGCAGCCTGCTGCTCTCTGCTGAACAAACTGGGAGCATCATGCTTTGAGAATTTAAGGATGAAATGGGTTTTGGATATACCGCTACCTGCATTTTCTGTCTTAAGATCATCTGGGTGACAGTAATATACTGGTGCTGCAACAATGGGGTGCTTCAGTTCTGTCCCTCAAGAAGACTCCAGCCTGAGAAGGTAAATAGAACTCTAGTAGAGAGACAGACTTCTGGGATTTTGGCCCAGATATGTTTGTAAAGTTATCTTTTAATGTGAGTATATAAACCAGGAGGGAGCAGATTTAGCTGAGAATGTTGGGCTTATGTTGAGTTCCTTGGTTTTGTTTCCAAAGCTGTTTGAACTCGCTGTTCATGAGAACATGAGGCTCGGGTTTCCTCTCTTGGGGAGTGCTGCTCAGACGCATTCAGGGTTTTAGAATATTTGTTTAGAAAAACCTCTACGTCACAGTAGTTTGTTTCTATGCTTGCTCTTTTCTTTTAATCCAAATTATTATTTGCAGCCTTTCTATTCTCTGTCATGGCTTCACTACAATACACTCTTGTTATTTTTTTATGTCTTTAATAGTAAAGACAACGACAAGCTACTGTTAATAAAGTGAAACTTTACAAAAGCCTTATGTGATCGAGCTAATATAAATGGTTAGGTTCCTCTATTCCTAGCTCAGCTATTCCAGCCATTAATTAGTATGCTGGTGTATATTTTACATGAACATTTATATTACTCTTAGTATGAAGCAGTTATTTTATAATGGTAAAGCTAAGGTCATGTTAACAAGCAAAATACGATTTTTACCACCTTGTACGCTACACATAGGCTGCCATTACATTGTGCTGACAGAGAAAAAACTGTCTATTTTATCATTTGATCAGTTTAAACTCTGGTACAAATCAGTTTTTCCTTTCACATAGGACATAAGGCATTTTATTTAAAACTGTGGCACTGTGTTTTATACAGTAATGTGTGCAGATGATTTTTTAAATAAATATGAATTTGATTGTAGAAGCTTTATTGTTCTTTAATTGGGCATTCTCTTTTTTTTTTTTTTTTTAAATATGAATTTGACCTCATACTCCCTTTTTGTTTGCCCCTTCACCCACTGCTCATCTCTATTCTGTATTGATCCATGTGATGACTGTCAGTGCTGCACAGAATGCAGGTTTTTTCACATACTGTTTAAACGGTTACTGGCATACCTTGTTTTCTTGCGCTTCAGATATTGCTCTTTTTTTACAAATTGAAGGTTTGACAACCCTGTGTCAAGCAAGTCTATCAGCAATGTTTTTACAACATATATACACACATACACACATATTATAAACGCATAAATATACATGAATGAATAAAAAAATATATAAATATATATATATATATATATATATATATACACACACATACACCTACACCACCATTAAAAAGATTACGACTCACTGAAGGCTCAGATGATGATTAGCATAAAGTATTTTTAATTAAGGTATGTTCATTGTTTTTTTTTTGTTTTTTTAGACATGTTATTGCATCCATAAACTACAGTATAATGTGAATATAACTTGTATATGCACTGGGGGGAAAAAATGAGTGTGACTTTATTGCGGTGGTCTTGGAACCAAACCCGCAATATCTCTGGGATACGCCTGTACAAGAAAAGTGATCTGTAATATTTTTTATATTTTAAACCTCAATCACATGCTTAATTTCTTTCCTATGATATGGTGAGTCCACAACATCATCAATTACTGTTGAGAATATCACTCCTGGCCAGCAGGAGGAGGCAAAGAGCACCACATCAAAACTGTTAAGTATCACTCCCCTTCCCACAAACCCCACTCATTCTCTTTACCTTGGTGCATGGAGGAGGTGAAGTTTTGGTGTCTGAAGAAAATTGAATTTCCTTTGCTTCAAGCAAGTTTTTGGTTCTAGACGTATTCCACGTTAATCTCTTCAGTAGGGTAGTGGTGGCTTTAGAGCAGTTAGGAACTTGTGAGGTGGGCCTCGCTGCGTTTTCCTAACACATTTGCTGCCCTTGTATAGAAATCCAGAGATGGTTTACTCTGTTCTTTCTTTTTCCACAGGTCTCTGTAAGGAGTGGCGTCCTTTAATACTATGTGAGCTGTCCTCCTGCTGGACAGCTAGATATGCAGGTAAGTGCCTTTTGTCTTCTGGGGCTAGAGGCTGACACTGAAGGTGTTAACCTTAAGACTGCAATATACTTGGGACTAAAATCCTGTGTACAGGGTTATTTATGACAATAGGCAGGCACTCCTGTGTATGTGACCTGGAGACATGGGTTAACCTCCTTTATGGAATGGAAGGAGTTACCCACTTATTTTGGCTCATGAGTTTATGCAGGGTTAATTTGACAAATCACACTTAGTTCTGGTAATATGTAGGAATGTGGTGTTTTGGGGCACTTTGATTATCGGAGATGCGATCTTTAAGCTGTATTAGACTTAGCTATGAGCTACAGGAAACAGCTTCGTTTTATTATTCTCCTTTTCCGTCTTGAAACGCGTGCTTTAGAGTAGTGGCGCAGCTTCACAGGCCGGTCACGTGACCTCTGAGTTCCGATCTTTGGAGACAAACGGAGTAGTTGCGACTGCTTCTCTGGCTGAGTTGGATCTATCCTTGCACTCGATCGCTACGAGGGGTCAGGTAGGCACCTCAATCATGGACTGAGGTGTAGAGGTGCGCTTAGGAACCTTAGTTGACTTCTTGTCTTATAAGGGACAAAATATTAGTGTGATTGTCTTTAAATCATAAGATAAAGCATTAACTCTGTATATTGGTAGACGCGGTTTGTTTTTTCTAGATCAAGACACTACCGTGTTTTTATTTAAAGGGCCAGTAACTTAATAAGCAATTTATTTTTTGTTTATTTTGCTAACCAAGTTTTCTACATAATGGAACAGGATCCTGCTCCTATGGACAGGTGCCTGCTTTGTTTAGAGAATCGAATTGTGCCACCCTTGCAATTTTGTTCCTCATGTATAGAGAGGACATAAAGATAAACTATTTGTCTCTGAGCCAAACGTCTCTCAGGTGCTGCTGTTCAGGCATTGCCACAGCTTTCTCCTCAACTGTCCCAAGCCTTAATGGTGTCACATGCAGTGCCCTGCGGTTCCTCTCAATCTCCTGGAGGAATGTATTTGCAAGCAGAAATTGCTCCCAAGGTATCCTCTGCGGCATTAGCTGCCATTCTAATGCTACAGGGGAAATGCAAGAGGAAAATTTAGAGATTCAGAAAGTAAGGTTTCTGCTACCCAAGTTGCCCTTCCTCATAATTCTGAAAGAGGAAGATACGTCGGTAGCTTCTGAGGGTGAAATTTCAGATTCAGACAGTTTAATTCCATCTTCTGATGCTGAAGTTGTTTCTTTCAGATTTAAGCTTGAACACCTCCGTGTACTGTTAAAGGAGGTTTTGGCTACTTGGAAGACTCTGAATACTACTGTCGTTGTCAACCCTAAGAAGTCTAGTAAACTTAATGCTTTGATGTTCCTTCCTCTGTGGAGGTTTTTCCTGTGCCAGACCGTGCTACAGAGATTATAGCACAGGAATAGGAGAAGCTTGGGATTCCTTTTTTCCCCGTCTCCTGTCTTTAAGAAGATGTTTCCTGTCGCTGACTCCATTAAAGAGTCATGGCAAGCGGTGCCTCAACTAGAAGAGGCCATTTCTACTCTGGCTAAGAGAACTACTATTCCTTTTGAGGATAGCTGCTCCTTTAAGGATCCAATGGATAAAAAGCTGGAGGCTTATTTGAATAAAATGTATGTCAAGGTTTCCAATGGCAACCTGCAGTGTGTATTGCCACTGTGACAAGTGCGGCAGCTTATTGGTTCAACGCCCTGTCTGATTCTCTTCAAGTAGAGACTCCCTTAGAGGAGATCAAAGACAGGATTAAGGCTCCTAAGCTAACCAATTCCTTTATTACCAACACTTGCATACAGGTTTTTAAACTGGGAGCCAAGATATCTGGCTTTGCTGTGCTAGAGCACAGAGCATTGTGGCTGAAATCTTGGTCAGTCAATTTTTCCTCTAAGTCCAAGCTTCTGGTGATTCCTTACAAGGCTAAGACCTGGTTTAGCAGAAATAATTTCTGATATTATGGGTGGAAATGGGTCTTTTCTACCACAAGACAAGAAGAATAGATCTAAAGGACGTCAGAGTTATTTTCGCTCCTTTCGTAACTTCAGAGGAAAGTCCTCCCCATCCTCTTCCAAGCAGGAACAGTCCAAGTCTTCTTGGAAACCCAATCAGTCTTGGAACAAGGGGAAGCAATCAAAGAAACCCGCAGCTGAGTCTAAGTCAGCATGAAGGGTTTGCCCACGATCCGCGATCGAATCAAGTGGGGGCAGACTTTCTCCATTTTTATCAAGCTTGGATATAAGATGTCCCAGATCCTTGGGCTGTGGACATAGTATCTCAGGGTTACAAATTAGAATTCAAGACTCTTCCTCCCAGGGGCAGGTTCCACCTCTCAAGATTATCTGCAGACCAGATAAGAAGAGAGGCGTTCTTGAAATGTGTTCAGGATCTTTCCTCCCTGGGAGTGATAGTTTCAGTTCCCAGGGAACAGGGTCTGGGATTCTATTCCAACCTGTTTGTGGTTCCCAAAAAGGAGGTAACTTTTCGTCCTATTCTAGACCTTAAATGTCTCAAGTTTCTCAGAGTAACGTCCTTCAAAATGGAAACCATACGTTCCATTCTTCCTTTGGTCCAAGAGGGTCAGTTTATGACGACCATAGACCTGAAGGACGCGTAACTTTTGTCTTTTTTTTCTGAAAAAACTAAATACATAAACAATGTATCATCACACAAGCATTTTCCTGATTGCTAAGTTTAAGTCAAACCTCAAGTAATATTTTGTCAGTTTTTTTTTTTTTTTTTGAAGACTGGGTAGGGGAACGTCTGCCCGATGTAAAGATTAGAACGAGTCGTCAGAGTGTGAAAACTACGGACCATGTACGGGTTTGTTATCTAGCGTTATATGTTTCAATTCTTCTAGGTCGGTGTAGGGTCCCATTTAAAGCTGGGCTCCAGATAAAGGGAAGGGAGAAGAGAGGAAAAAAAGGGGGGGGGCACATACATGGTGGGAGGTGTAGGGATAGAGAAATTTAAGTTAAAGCTGAATCCAATCACTCCAGACCGCCCAGTAGAGGTCCATGGAGTCCTGGAGTCTGTGTACGTGATGTTCCATTGTAGCAAAGTGATTTATTAACTCGCTGATTGTAGTGATGGAAGGGGGCTCAAGTGGTTTCCCTACTCTGGCTATGCATAGTTTAACCTCTGCCATCACATAGATTACCATTTTCTTTGTGGGGACAGGGAAATGCTCCTCGAGGAGAGAGCGGTAAGTTTATATTGATAGACTGCAAAAGGAATTCTATCTCTCTCCACATTAGTGTTAACTTCGGGCAAGACCACCAGATATGGATGTCCGTGCCTTGTTGGCTGCACTGTATCCAGCATTGCAAAGAGGCTGAATTGAATTGAACATTTTAGAGAGTCTCACTGGCGTCCTGTGCCACTTCAACAAGACCTTGATACAAAGAAGGGATTCTATCTCTCTCCACATCAGTGTTAACTTCGGGCAAGACCACCAGATATGGATGTCCGTGCCTTGTTGGCTGCACTGTATCCAGCATTGCAAAGAGGCTGAATTGAACATTTTAGAGAGTCTCACTGGTGTCCTGTGCCACTTCAACAAGACCTTGATACGAAGAACGCGTATCTTCATGTTCCCATCCATCAGGATCATCACAAATTCCTGAGATTTGCCTTTCTAGACAAACACTTTCAGTTTGTGGCTCTTCTATTTGGCCTTGCCACAGCTCCCAGAATTTTTTCAAAGGTTCTAGGGACTCTCTTGGCAGTGGTCAGGTCTCTGGGAATTGCAGTGGCACCTTACCTGGACGAAATATTGGTCCAGACGCCATCTTTTCAACAAGCAACCTCTCATATAGAGATCTTGTCTTTACTACGTTCCCACGGATGGAAGGTGAATCTGGAAAAGAGTTCCCTTGTTCCAGCTACAAGGGTAGTTTTCCAAAGGGACCATAATAGATTCCCTAGCTATGAAAATATTTCTGACAGAGGTCAGAAAATCCAAAAATATTTCCTCTTGTCTCTCTCTGCAGTCGACTGTTCGGCCATCAGTGGCTCGATGCATGGAGGTAATTGGTCTGATGATCGCTTCCATGGACATCATTCCCTTTGCTCGATTCCATTTGAGAGCTCTGCAGTTATGCATGCTCATACAATGGAACGGGGACCATTTGGATCTGTCTCAGAGGTTAGATCTAGATCAGGCGACAAGAAACTCTCTTCCGTGGTGGCTTTCTCAGGAGCATCTGTCTCAGGGCACATGCTTCCGGAGACCTTCCTGGGTGATTGAGACCACGGATGCCAGCCTGCTGGGCTGGGGAGCAGTCTGGGACTCAATGGCGCAGGGACTATGGACTCGGAAGGAGTCTGCTCTTCCCATAAATATCTTGGAGTTGAGAGTGATTTACAATGCTCTGATGGCTTGGCATCATTTGTCCTTAGCCTGGTTTATCAGGTTCCAGTTGGACAATATCACCTCAGTGGCTTACATCATTCACCAGGGAGGAACTCTGAGTTATTTAGCCATGAAGGAGGTGGCTCGGATTGTTCAGTGGGCGGAAGCTCACAGTTTCTGTCTATCTACCATCCACGTTCCAGGAGTGGACAACTGACAAGCGGACTTCCTGAGCAGACAGACATTTCATCCCGGGGAGTGGGCTCTCCATCTGGAGGTGTTCTCCAGGTTAACCCTCAAATGGGGGATGCCGGATTTGGATCTGTAGAACGCCAAGCTTCCAAGGTACGGTTCAAGGTCAAGAGATCCACAGGGTGCCCTGATAGATGTTCTGGCAGTTCCTTGGGATTTCAGTCTAGCATACCTATTTCCTCTGCTTGCTCTCCTTCCACAAGTCATTGCTCGTATCAAAAAGGAGAGAGCATCTGTAATTCTAATAGCTCCTGCATGGCCTCGCAGGATCTGGTATGCAGACCTAGTGAAGATGTCATCTCTTCCACCTTGGAGGTTTCTTCTGAGGAAGGACCTTCTAACTCTGGGTCCTTTCCTTCATCCAAATCTCGTTTCTCTGAAGCTGACGGCTTGGAGATTGAACGCTTAGTTCTTTCTAAGCGTGTTTTTTCTGAATCTGTCATTGAGACCATGATTCAGGCTCGCAAGCCTGTTACTAGAAAGATTTACCATAAGGTATGGTGTAAATACCTTTTATTGGCGTGAATCTAAGGGCTACTCTTGGAGTAGGGTAAGGATTTCTAGGATTTTGTCCTTTCTCCAGGAAGGTCTGGAGAAGGGTTTATCAGTAAATACTCTGAAGGGTCAGATTTCTGCATTATCTATTTTGTTACACAAGCGTCTGACGATGTGTCAAACGTGCAATCTTTTTGTCAGGCCCTGGTCAGAATCAGGCCTGTGTTTGTCTGTTGCTCCTCCTTGAAGCCTTAACCTTGTTCTTAAAGTATTGCAGCAGGATCCATTTGAGCTAATGCATTCCATAGATATTAAGTTGTTATCTTGAACGGTTTTGTTTCTTATGGCTATCTCTTCTGCTCGGAGAGTTTCGGTACTCTCGGCTTTGCAGTGTGATTCGCCTTATCTTTTATGCTGATAAGGCGGTTCTTCGTACCAAGTTAGGTTTTCTTCAGAAAGTGGATTCGGATAGAAATATTAATCAGAAAATTGTTGTTCCTTCTCTGTCCTTATCCTCCTCCTCCTCAGGAACGTTTGTTGCACAACTTGGATGTTGTGCGTGCTTTAAAATTTTATCTACCGGCAACTAAGGATTTTCGCCAGTCTTCTGCCCTGTTTGTTTCTCTGGAAAGCGTAAAGGTCAGAAGGCTACTGCTACTTCTCTCTGGTTGAGAAGTATAATTTGTTTTGCTTATGAGACTGCTGGTCAGCAGCCTCATGAGAGAATTACGGCTCATTCCACGTGGGTTGTCTCCTCTTCTTGGGCTTTCAAAGATGAAGCTTCTGTGGAACAGATTTGCAAGGCTGCAACTTGGTCCTCTCTGCATACTTTCCTTCTTAATATGAGGAGAGTCCACGGCATCATTCCTTACTGTTGGGAAATACTGAACCTGGCCACCAGGAGGAGGCAAAGACACCCCAGCCAAAGGCTTAAATATTTCCCCTACTTCCCTCATATCCCAGTCATTCTTTGCCTTTCGTCACTGGAGGTTGGCAGAGAAGTGTGAGAAGATACGGGGTCTACGAGGACAGGGTTGTACCACAGACTTTCCCGGTTCCCGTAAAGATGCCGAACATTATTAAGAATGAATGGGAAAGAATTGGTTCTTCATTTTCCCCTTCTTCCTTTAAAAAATTGTTCCCGGTTCCGGACTCTCAATTGAGTTGTGGGGTTCCATCCCCAAGGTGGATGGAGCTATCTCCATGCTTGCTAAACGCACTACTATCCCGCTTGAGGATAGTTTGTCATTTAAAGAGCCCATGGATAAAAAATTAGAAACTCTGTTAAGAAAGATGTTTTAACTGGCAGCGGCTGTTGCTGCGGTTGCTGGAGCTGCTACCTAATGGTGCGACTCCTTATCTGAGTTGATCGAGGTTAAGGGTCCCCTCGACGTGATCCAAGAAAGAATTAAGGCCTTAAGGCTAGCTAATTCTTTTATTTGTGATGCAAATATGCAAATTATTCGCCTGAATGCCAAGGCTTCAGGTTTGTCTGTTCAAACCCGTAGGGCACTCTGGCTGAAGTCCTGGTCTGCGGACATGACTTAGAAGTCGAGACTTCTTTCCCTCCCATTTAAGGGAAAGATTCTATTTGGTCCAGGCCTAGACTCAATTATCTCAACGGTTACTGGAGGCAAAGGTGCTTTTTTTACCACAGAATAAGAAGAACAAATCTAAAAGACAAGGTCCTAATTTTCGTTACTTTCATTTGGATAAATCCCAACGTCAGCAGCCCTCCGCAAAGCCCGAGCAATCCAAGGGGACTTGGAAGCCGGCTCAGGCCTGGAATAAATCCAAGCAGAACAAGAAGCCCATCGAGGCAATGTCGGCATGAAGGGGTGGCCTCCGATCCTGCTTTGGATTTTGTTAGGGGGCAGACTGTCACTCTTTTCGGAAGCTTGGTTTGGGGACGTGCAAGACCCGTGGGTCCTGGAGGTCATCGCTCAGGAATGCAGGATAGGTTTCAAGTCTCATCCACAAAGGGGCAGATTCCTCTTGTCAAACCTGTCTTCAAGGCCAGAAAAGAGAGAGTCCTTTCTAGGGTGCGTGAGGGATCTCTCCTTACTGGGAGTCATTGTCCCGGTACCTCTTGCAGAAAGAGGTCTGGGATACTACTCAAACCTTTTTTTAGTCCCAAAGAAGGAGGGAACTTTCCGCCCGATTCTGGACCTAAAGTGCTTAAACAAATTCCTATCTGTCCCCTCGATCAAGATGGAGACAATAAGGTCCATCCTTTCCTTAGTTCAGAAAGGACAGTTCATGACCATGATTGATCTGAAGGATGCTTACCCTCACGTTCCAATACACAAGGAACACTTCAAGTTCCTTAGATTTATTTTCTGGACCCTCACTTCCATTTTATTGCACTTCCGTTTGGTCTAGCTACTGCTCAAAGAGTTTTTACAAAGGTTCTAAGGGCTCTGCTTGCAGTGGCCAGAACCAAGGGTATAGCAGTAGCGCCATACTTGGACGATATTCTGGTTCAAGCACCATCCTGTCGTCTGGCAGCAGACTATTTGAAAGCTCTTCTATTTCTTTTTCGATCTCATTGATGGAAGATAAACTTAGAAAAGAGTTCTCTTATTGCCAATACCAGGGTGGAATTCTGGGTACTATAATAGATTCCATATCCATGATGATATTTCTTACAGACAAGAGACGTTACAAACTAACTTCAGCTTGTCTTGCCCTCCAGACCTCCTTAAGGCCCTCTGTAGCTCGGTGTATGGAGGTGATTGGTCTCATGGAGTCCACCATGGACATCATTCCTTTTGCCAGATTCCATCTAAGACCACTTCAGCTGTGCATGCTAAGACAGTGGAACGGCGATCATTCGGATCTGTCTCAACAGATTTCTCTGGACAACCGGTCTAGAGAATCGCTCTCCTGGTGGCTCTGTCCAGATCACCTGTCCCAAGGGACATCCTTCTTGAGTCCATACTGGGAGACGCAAGTCTCTCAGGATGGGGAGCTGTTTGGGGTGCCAGGAAGGTACAGGGCCTATGGACTCGAGAGGAATCCCTCCTCCCGATCAACATTTTGGAACTTCAATGCTCTGAAGGCTTGGCCTCTTCTGGGTTTGTCCCAGTTTATCAGATTCCAATAAGACAACATGACCTCGGTAGTTTACATCAACCATTGGGGGGAACAAGGAGCTCCCTAGCAATGAGGGAAGTATCTTGGATTCTGGAGTGGGCTGAGGCCCACAACTGCTCGCTGTCAGCAATCCACATTCCGGGTGTGGGCAACTGGGAAGCAGATTTCCTCAGCAGACATTCCTTTCATCCAGAGGTGTATGCGGAGATTTGCAACAGATGGGGGATGCTGGAGATAGATCTCATGGCATCCCGGCTCAATTCCAAGCTACCCAGATATGGGTAACGGTCCAGGGATCCTCAGGCGGAGCTAATAGATGCGTTAGCAGTGCCTTGGAGGTTTAATCTAATTTAAATTTTTCTGCCGGTACCACTTCTTCCTCACGTAGTGGCCCGCATCAAGCAGGATCAGGCATCAGTGATACTGATTGCTCCATTGTGGTCGCGAAGGATGTGGTTCACGGACCTGTTGGGGATGTCCTCATCTCGTAAAAGTTACCTTGTTGCAGGGTCTGCTGGAACAGGGTACTTTTTCTCTGAGACTGACTGCGTGGAGATTGAACGCTTCGTCTTAGCCAAGAGAGGTTTCTCCGAGAGGGTTATTGACACTCTCATACAGGCTCGTAAGCCTGTTACTCGCCGCATCGATCATAAGGTGTAGAGAGCTTACTTATTCTGGTGTGAGGAGCGTGGTTTTGCCTGGCATAAGGTTAAGGCTGCCAGGATTCTTTCCTTTCTCTAGGAGGGTATGGAGAAGGGCCTTCTGCCAGTTCCCTGACGGGACAGATTTCGGCCCTTTCTGTGTTCTTGCACAGGAGACTCGCTGAGCTCCTTGACATGCAATCCTTCATTCAGATCTAACGCTCCACCTTGGAGTTTGAATCTTGTTAAGTTTTTACAACAAGCTCCGTGTGAGCCTATGCATTCGATTGACATTAAATTGTTGTCCTGGAAGGTTCTTTTTCTTTTGGCTATTGCGTCGGCACACAGAGTTTCTGAAATGGCTGCCTTGCAATGTGAGTCTCCTTATCTGGTGTTCCACACTGATAAGGCTGTTCTATGTACCTGCTTGGGTTTTCTTCCTAAGGTGGTGTCTGATCGTAATATCAATCAGGAGATTGTGGTTCCTTCCTTATGTCCTAATCCTCCTCCTTCGAAGGAACTTTAATTCATAATTTGCATGTGGTTCAAGCTTTGAAATTCTATCTTCAAGCTACTAAGGATTTTAGACAAACTTCTTTGTTTGTTATCTACTCTGGGAAGCGTAAGGGTTTGAAGGCATCTTCGACTTCTTTATCTTTTTGGTTGAGGAGTGTTCTACGCTTAGCTTATGAGTCAGCGGGACTTAGACCTTCTCAGAGGATTACGGCTCATTCCACTAGAGCGATTGCTTCCTCTTGGGCCTTTAAGAACAAGGCCTCTGGATCAGATTTGTAAGGCAGCTACCTGGCCCTCCTTACATACTTTTTAAAAATTCTACAAATTTAACGTTTTTGCTTTGGCAGAAGGAGCTTTTGGGAGAAAGTTTTTACAGGCTGTAGTGCCCTCAGATTAGGGTCCGCATTTCTTTTACCCCTCCTGTTATCATTCAGTGTCCTCTAGAGCTTGGGTATAGTTTTCCCAACAGTAAGGAATGATGCCGTGGACTCTCCTCATATTAAGAAGGAAAACATAAATTATGCTTACCTGATAATTTTCATTTCCTTCTGTATGAGGAGAGTCCACGGCCCCCGCCCGTATCCTCTGATGGGCGGACCAAAATTTATTTTCTCTTCCCGGCACCATTTATACCCTGATATTTCTCCTACTGTTGCTTGTTCCCTTGGCAGAATGACTGGGATATGAGGGAAGTAGGGGGAGTATTTAAGCCTTTGGCTGGGGTGTCTTTGCCTCCTCCTGGTGGCCAGTTTCAGTATTTTCCAACAGTAAGGAATGACGCAGTGGACTCTCCTTATACAGAAGGAAATTAAATTATCAGGTAAGCATAATTTGTTTTGGGGGTTTTTTTTGGTTTTTTTTTGGTTTTTTTGTTTTGTTTTTACAAATTTTGATATTTTTTCCTCGGTTGAGGCTTCTTTTGGGAGAAAGGTTCTTCAAGCAGTGATGCCTTCTGTTTAGGTCTGCCTGTCTTGTTTTCCCTCCCTAGTCATCTGTGTCCTCTAGCTTGGGTATTGATTCCCAACAGTAATTGATGACGTTGTGGACTCACCATATCTTAGGAAAGAAAACAAAATTTGTGCTTACCTGATATGGTGAGTCCACGACCCCTCTCCTTTTTTTTTTTTTATTAAGCCAGTTATTTTTGACTAAATCTCAGGCACATCTACACCTTTTTCGAATGACTGGGTATTGTGAGGAGGGGAGTTATACTTAACAGCTTTGCTGTGGTGCCCTTTGCCTCCTCCTGCTGGCCAGGAGTGATATTCCCAACAGTAATTTATGACGTTGTGGACTCACCATATCCGGAAATAAATAAATTTACCAGGTAAGCATACATTTTGTTTTTTTTACTAGTGTTTACCTTGACACATTGAAAGGGGAATAAAAAAAGATTTATCTGAATCTGGTCATTGTTGTCGCTTCTTTCTGGTATTTAGTTAAATACTCTTTAGAGCCATAGCTAGGGAAGTATGATTGTGTTGTCAATAGACTGTACTGCAGGTATTAATTACTCTATGCAAAATAAACTATTATTCCAACATCTGTTATTGCATTGCCTGTATTAATAAATATATATATTGCTACTATTAGGCTGTACCTCACAGATTTTTGTTTCTTGTTTTTCCTTTGTAGGACGACTTCTGTTCAGGAAACTAGCTTTGTTGACAAAATGAAAAAGACGGTGAGTATTACTGTTTGTTCTTTTTGTTTGTTTTTTAATCTTTATTAACCACAAAAAAAGAGGCAAATACACAATAAATGAGGGCATCAGCAATATGAGCAGCAGAATAAAGTAATGTATAAAGGACATACAGACAATATGCCTGCTGGTAAAGATGTAAAAATACAAGACCCATTGCCTCATTCTAGTTGTAATGTTTCATATGTGTAATGGCTCAGATTCTGGAAACCTAAATTGCACTATATATACAATGTAAACTCTCACTCTCTCTCACTCTCTCTTTCTCTAACTCGTTCTCTAACTCGTTCTTTCTCTTTCTAACTCTTTCTCTCTCAAACTTGTTCTTTCTCTCTCTAACTCTTTCTCTTTCTCTCTCAAACTTGTTCTTTCTAACTCTTTCTCTAACTCGTTCTTTCTCTCTCTTTCTAACTCTTTCTCTCTCAAACTTGTTCTTTCTCTCTCTTTCTAACTCTTTCTCTCTCAAACTTGTTCTTTCTCTCTCTAACTCTTTCTCTCTCAAACTTGTTCTTTCTCTCTCTTTCTTTCTAACTCTTTCTCTCTCTTTCTTTCTAACTCTTTCTCTCTTTCTAACTCTTTCTCTCTCAAACTTGTTCTTTCTCTCTCTTTCTAACTCTTTCTTACTCGAACTCTTTCTAACTCTTTCTCTTTATCTCTCTCAAACTTTCTCTTTCTAACTCTTTCTCTCTTTCTAACTTTCTTTCTCTCTCTTTCTAACTTTTTTTCCCTCTCTCTTTCTAACTCTTTCTTTCTCGCTCTTTCTAACTCTCTTTTTCTCTCTTTATAACTTTCTCTCTCTTTCTAACTCTTTCTTTCTCGCTCTTTCTTCCTCTCTTTCTAACTCCTTTCTTTCTCTTTTTTTCCCTCTCACAATAAAGCCCCCATATACCTTTTTATTGACCGGTTGAATAAATGTGCAATTTATTTGAGTAGAGGCTAATGGAAGCCCCAGTGTCAAAGTTATATAAATATATCCAAAGGCCACAAATGTTTGAGGATAACACCTTGTTTTGTCTGTAGAGAATATTTATTTATTTGAATCTGCTTGGTCTGTGTGTGGGTTTCATACTGGAAATGGCCTACAGTGGTGCTTAAAAGGCTACTAAACCAAATATGATTTAGATAGAGCAGGCAATTTTAAGCAACTTTCTAATTTACACCTATTATCAATTTTTCTTCGTTTTCTTGCTATCTTTATTTAAAAAGCAGGAATGTAAAGCTTAGGAGCCAGCCCATTTTTTGTTTAGAACCTGGGTTATGCTTTCTTATTGGTGGCTAAATGTAGCTTTATATTCCTGCTTTTTAAATAAAGATAGCAAGAGAGCGAAGACAATTTGATAATAGGAGTAAATTAGAAAGTTGCTTCAAATTTAAAATTGCATGCTCTATCTGAATCATGAACGAAAAAATTTGGGTTTAGTATCGCTTTAAATATGAGTAATAAAACTGGGTAGAAATGGCTCAGCAGTTAAGGGGATACTCCATCAACGTTGGAAACCTTTGCCAAAAAGGAATCCTGATAGGAGTATTCTTTTTAATAGGAATTGGAAATATTATTTGCTAGTTTAGACTTGGAGAACATGTACCGGTATATTAAAGTGACTGTGTTGCTGGTTTAGGGCATTTTCTCTATGGGCCAGAACTTTCACATTGTGCATTGATAACATGTTAGTATGGATATAGATGATACATTAAATATTCACAAAACTAATGTGCCAGAATAAATATTTTGAGCAATGGATCAAAAAACTGATGCACACTGGTGGTTACATAGTGTTTTTTTTTTTTTTTTTTTTTTTTTAGAGGGTCGTCATATGCCATAGAACAAAATAATTTACTCTTATCTTTCCATACAGGGGAAAAACATAGTGGTCTTTTATGGCTCTCAGACAGGGACTGGAGAGGAGTTTGCCAATCGACTAGCTAAGGATGCACACCGTTATGGCATGCGTGGAATGTCTGCTGATCCAGAGGAGTATGAAATGGTAAGATAGTGTCAGACTGTAATATACTGTTCTAATGTCATTGCGCACAGCCATATGCTTATATTTCCACAACCATCTTTTAATCCTCTGTATAATGTCAGATGTCACACATGAATCCAACTCACAAGAGCTGCCCTTCACTATTTGTCTGGTTAGATAGCCCCAGTACAAACCACTCACAATAAGTTCTCTTATTCAGATTTTTATTTCAAGAATAAGAGACTTGTATGTTTCCTAGAAATGTTGAACTATGTGAAGGACAACATAGTAGGAAATAGTAGCAGGTGACAATGTGGTACAGTTTCAGGTCATTTTCTTGCTCAAGTCCAGCAATACCCAAGGGGTACTTTAATTACGTGTTTAACCCTCTTTAGGCATTAAACACACAGCATGGTGGGGTCGCTAGTGATAACAAAACAAATTTTAAAGCATGCAGTTTTTTTCACTATAATGACCTATTACACTGTTCTACATACAGGTTATGGCACCAATTTATGAAGCTGCTTGAGCATCTTCAGGGCCATTTCATTGCAGGTTTTCTTATGTGAAAGTTAAGAAGCAGCGGTCGTCTTACCGTCTCTGCAACCTCAGAGGTTGTGAACTTCAGACAGCCAGGCTTGTTTGTCCGGGATAACTGTCACGCAGGGGCGAGGAGTTGCACTCTTTAATTCTGGCAGCTGATGCTGCTCCGGAGGCACTGAATGCATGTGGTCAAGTTCTCTCTATGAGAACCTTGTCAGCACAGAGATTAACAAAGATCTAAGACTTCCATAGCATTGTTGTTTAAAAGTACAAAACAATTGTTAAATTAACTTATTTAAAGATAAATAAAAAAGGCTTTAATTTTGAGATGATCTAATAATATAAAGTCATTTTATTATTTCATATAAGAACGTGTTTAATCCCTTTGTCTCTCCAGAGCAGCCATGCACTACTGGGAATTAGCTTATCAGAGACAAATATGTGTGGTCACCAATCACCAGGTAGTTCTCAGTAGTGTATAATAGAAGATGCATATTTCTCCAACATAGGTGTGTCCGGTCCACGGCGTCATCCTTACTTGTGGGATATTCTCTTCCCCAACAGGAAATGGCAAAGAGCCCAGCAAAGCTGGTCACATGATCCCTCCTAGGCTCCGCCTACCCCAGTCATTCTCTTTGCCGTTGTACAGGCAACATCTCCACGGAGATGGCTTAGAGTTTTTTAGTGTTTAACTGTAGTTTTTATTATTCAATTAAAAGCATCATCAGATTGGCTTACGAGACTGCCGGACGGCAGCCTCCCGAAAGAATCACAGCTCATTCCACTAGGGCTGTGGCTTCCACATGGGCCTTCAAGAACGAGGCTTCTGTTGATCAGATATGTAGGGCAGCGACTTGGTCTTCACTGCACACTTTTACCAAATTTTACAAGTTTGATACTTTTGCTTCTTCTGAGGCTATTTTTGGGAGAAAGGTTTTGCAAGCCGTGGTGCCTTCCATCTAGGTGACCTGATTTGCTCCCTCCCATCATCCGTGTCCTAAAGCTTTGGTATTGGTTCCCACAAGTAAGGATGACGCCGTGGACCGGACACACCTATGTTGGAGAAAACAGAATTTATGTTTACCTGATAAATTACTTTCTCCAACGGTGTGTCCGGTCCACGGCCCGCCCTGGTTTTTTTAATCAGGTCTGATAATTTATTTTCTTTAACTACAGTCACCACGGTATCATATGGTTTCTCCTATGCAAATATTCCTCCTTAACGTCGGTCGAATGACTGGGGTAGGCGGAGCCTAGGAGGGATCATGTGACCAGCTTTGCTGGGCTCTTTGCCATTTCCTGTTGGGGAAGAGAATATCCCACAAGTAAGGATGACGCCGTGGACCGGACACACCTATGTTGGAGAAAGTAATTTATCAGGTAAACATAAATTCTGTTTTTTTTTTCAACAAAGGATACCAAGAGAACATGTCAATTTGAAAACAGAAGTGAATTTAAAAGTCTTAATATTATAACCTCTAGCTGAATTGTGAACATTTTATTTTCATATTTGTTTAGCTATAAAATCTAAAGATACACATGAGCTTGTTTTTCAGGTTAATCAAATTATGGTTGGAAGCTTTTGAACTTTGCACCAATTCCATAAGTCAGTTTTTCTTAGCTTGATAAAATATTTGGTCACATGTACTTTACTTTTTCTTTTCTTTCATAAGTTACTGCTTTGACTTTTTGATTCTTAACTGAGTGTTTTACATTTGCTTTCCGTTTTTAAATTGACGGCCAGAAAAAAAATACTACGCTTTTATTTTTTTGTTGTGATTTAGACAGAGCACACAAGCTTAACAAAATTCCAATTGACTTATTTTAGCAAATTTGCTTAGTTCCCATGATATTCTTTGTTGAAGAGATGCCTAGTTAGGCGTCTGGAGCACTACATGGCAGGAAACAGTGCTGCCACCTAGTGCTCTCGCAAATGGATAATATTCTTGCTAAGCTGCTGCTATATAGTGCTCCAGACACGTGCACACTCCTGAACTTAAGTCCCTGCTTTTTAACAAAAGATAGCAAAGAAAGAAGAACATTTTATTATGAAAGTAAATTAGCCAGTTGTTTTTGCATCCATTCTCTATCTGGATCACAGAAAGAAAATTGGGTTCCATAGCCCTTTAATAATACTGTCCTGAAACCTTTTTATGCCCCTCAAAGTTCCCTTCTTTGGGCAAATAGTTCTCAAATGCGTGTTTGGAAATGAGCCAGAATTCTCCTACAGCCCTACACCAATGCTTTTCTTTTATGCTAAACCAGTTTTATATTTACATGATCATGCTTGTGTGTGTGTGTGTGTATATATATATATATATATATATATATATATATATATATATATATACACATACATATGTGTATGTATGAATATGTGTGTGTGTATAATATATATATATATATATATATATATATATATATATATATATATACATACACAGGTATACCCCGCTCATAAAGGGGGTTAGGGACCGGAGCCCCGCTGTAAAGGGAATATCGCCTTAAAGTGAAACAAGGCGGTTTTAGCTTTCTTTTCACTTGTGTGTTTAAAAACATGTTTCAACTAACATATATATTAGGGGTGCAATCATGCTACGTTTAGTTTAACACAAGCACAGCATTAGTATTCAATAAATACTGTACCTGAAAAATAGTGACAATGACTGTAGTAAAATTTGACTATAATTTGACTGTAATGCTGTAAACAGAGTGAACTGCGCATAACAAAATGGTGCCAGTCACTTTTCTTGCAATCTCACCATGATTACAGCACTGTTTCAAAATCCTTGGAGGTTGAACTTCAGCTTCACAAAGCGCTGTATTAGCAAAGCGCTGTAAAGTGAGGTATACCTGTTTGTGTGTGTATGTATATATATGTATATATGTGTGTATATGTGTGTATATATATAGGCAAGTTGTATTTTTGAGGATTAATTTTATTATTGAACAACAACCATGTTCTCAATGAACCCAAAAAACTAATTAATATCAAAGCTGAATAGTTTTGGAAGTAGTTTTTAGTTATAGCTATTTTAGGGGGATATCTGTGTGTGCAGGTGACTATTACTGTGCATAATTATTAGGCAACTTAACAAAAAACAAATATATACCCATTTCAATTATTTATTTTTACCAGTGAAACCAATATAACATCTCAAAATTCACAAATATACATTTCTGACATTCAAAAACAAAACAAAAACAAATCAGTGACCAATATAGCCACCTTTCTTTGCAAGGACACTCAAAAGCCTGCCATCCATGGATTCTGTCAGTGTTTTGATCTGTTCACCATCAACATTGCGTGCAGCAGCAACCACAGCCTCCCAGACACTGTTCAGAGAGGTGTACTGTTTTCCCTCCTTGTAAATCTCACATTTGATGATGGACCACAGGTTCTCAATGGGGTTCAGATCAGGTGAACAAGGAGGCCATGTCATTAGATTTTCTTCTTTTATACCCTTTCTTGCCAGACACGCTGTGGAGTACTTGGACGCGTGTGATGGAGCATTGTCCTGCATAAAAATCATGTTTTTCTTGAAGGATGCAGACTTCTTCCTGTACCACTGCTTGAAGAAGGTGTCTTCCAGAAACTGGCAGTAGGACTGGGAGTTGAGCTTGACTCCATCTTCAACCCGAAAAGGCCCCACAAGCTCATCTTTGATGATACCAGCCCAAACCAGTACTCCACCTCCACCTTGCTGGCGTCTGAGTCGGACTGGAGCTCTCTGCCCTTTACCAATCCAGCCACGGGCCCATCCATCTGGCCCATCAAGACTCACTCTCATTTCATCAGTCCATAAAACCTTAGAAAAATCAGTCTTGAGATATTTCTTGTCCCAGTCTTGACGTTTCAGCTTGTGTGTCTTGTTCAGTGGTGGTCGTCTTTCAGCCTTTCTTACCTTGGCCATGTCTCTGAGTATTGCACACCTTGTGCTTTTGGGCACTCCAGTGATGTTGCCGCTCTGAAATATGGCCAAACTGGTGGCAAGTGGCATCTTGGCAGCTGCACGCTTGACTTTTCTCAGTTCATGGGCAGTTATTTTGCGCCTTGGTTTTTCCACACGCTTCTTGCGACCCTGTTGACTATTTTGAATGAAACGCTTGATTGTTCGATGATCACGCTTCAGAAGCTTTGCAATTTTAAGAGTGCTGCATCCCTCTGCAAGATATCTCACTATTTTTGACTTTTCTGAGCCTGTCAAGTCCTTCTTTTGACCCATTTTGCCAAAGGAAAGGAAGTTGCCTAATAATTATGCACACCTGATATAGGGTGTTGATGTCATTAGACCACACCCCTTCTCATTGCAGAGATGCACATCACCTAATATGCTTAATTGGTAGTAGGCTTTCGAGCCTATACAGCTTGGAGTAAGACAACATGCATAAAGAGGATGATGTGGTCAAAATACTCATTTGCCTAATAATTCTGCACTCTCTGTATATATGTGTATGTATGTGTATATATATATATATATATATATGTATATATATATGTGTGTAAACCCATGATACTAATGTAGTGACTGTGCCTGTCTGTGTACCCTGTTCTTGACTGACAGCATCCTGTCCCGTGTAGACTGTGCATAGAAGCAAATGGCTTGTTGAAACGCCTGAGCTCTGCTGCATCTTTAATCAATTATTGCATTCCTCAAGACAAATGCAAAGAGCTGGCCTGATTATAAGCACAGCACGCTTTGGTGTTCAGCTCTATTCTAAACCATGAGAGAGAACTAATTGGATGGTGAAATGCAGACTCATTGACTACGGACACATTCCTACTTCCCATTCATGGCAGTCTGTGAACCACTGCACGTAGGCCCAGAAGGGGGATTTTCATCACACTGCATTCAAGTGACATTAAGATTTTGAATAGAAGATAAACAATTTTGTGAGACACATACACTAGCAAAGCTGTTGCTAGTACAAGCTGTCACTGTTTCAGTGAGAACTTTTACTGTGCACAGGGAACATATGCACATATCCTCTACATGCCTGTGCACACTAGATGCTTACACTGAAACACATATAGCAAAACTGCTTCTAGTCAAAGCCAAGACCTGTGTATTGCAAAAAAAAAAAATGCTTTTCAATTTTTACCATATCCCTTTAGTGTCATAGCAGAAATCTCATGTTGATTTGCTTTTGCCAGTCGTTTATAAGCACTATTGGCAATATAGTCAGACTTGGAAAACCACATTAGCCTAGAGGAAAGGAGGAATTGCTTGAGAGGTAGATGATCGGATTGTATTAAAGCTCTTGTAGAGAGATTCTATTGTATTTGGAAACCATGAGTTGTCAGCCTTATTACTAATGTAAAGAGACAGACATGCATATGTGTTTGTGCTGTATCCTATAAATATCTAAGAGTCAGAAATAAGGAGCCACGCTCTAGACTACCCTTTGTCCTGTAACCTTCAATGTAGATGGAGCATGCATTAGACTCTAAATATGATTTTAATATTTGTGTATATATAATGTATTTGTAAAATGTAAGATCCTGCTGCACTAAATAAAAGGACTGCAAATTGCCTTCTGTACAACATTGTTCTGAGTAAGTTACTTTCATTGACAAACGCCAAATGTGTTTCCTCCCTCTTGCAGGGAGACCTCGGCCGTCTTAGTGAAATTGATAATTCCCTTGCTATATTTTGCATGGCAACCTATGGGGAAGGTGATCCCACAGACAATGCGCAGGATTTTTATGACTGGCTGCAAGAAGCAGATGCTGATTTCTCTGGCCTTAAGTTTGCAGTGAGTATACACTTATATATTCTTAGCTTCCCAATGTGAATGGACTGTAAAATACGAGAACGTTTGTAAATGGTCTCATTAGGATTATGGCAAATGTAGAATTTTTTGATAATTTTGCAAAATGAATAAAATAAAAGCCACAACCGTTCTTCATATTGTTACCATTACATTGTCTCCCTTTTGTTGCAAGTTTAATTTAAAATGATTTTGTTAATTGTGTTGTGAATCCAATTCTCTTAGGTTTTTGGCCTTGGAAACAAAACATATGAGCACTTTAATGCTATGGGGAAATACGTTGACAAAAGACTGGAGGAGTTGGGAGCTGAACGCATCTTTGAGCTGGGAATGGGAGATGATGATGGAAAGTGAGTTGGTAGAAGATTTCCTCTTTATAATGTATAATTTGTATCTAAATGTTGCGTCTTCATCTCCTGATTGCACGAATGTTAAACTCCATTTGCTATCATACATGTGACAGCAAAACAATGGACTTTGTTTGGATGATAAGACCAATCCCACTGTTTAATTGGTGGTCAGTAGCATGCCTCCAGCTGCATGAAAACATAGTTTGTTCTTCAGGTCAGGAAAAAAAAACTACTTAAACGAATGCGAATGTAATTTTAAAATCCCATATTTAACTTTCAACAAAGAAAACCTATCTGACTTTAAATTCCCTTTAAAACCGGAGAGCAGCAACTTCACTTATATTTGGAAGTTTTTTGTTTTACCTAATTTTTGTTTACAGAAGCGTAACACACAAAATGATTTTTTTTTTTTTTTTTTATAAGTGGTACAAAAAGCTTTTTCCCTTCCTAATGCTACTTTTACAGAAAAGGCTGTAAAACATGGATAAAGTTACTATTAAAAGTGGTGGGAGAATCCCATAATAATGGAAATAAATTATTTTACCTGCAGTACAAACAAAAATAACTTAGTGATAGGAAACTTTCCCCTTTGTCTAAACCGATCATGAATCAGTTGTAATAAAGATGCACTATAACTTACTTTTTTATATAGCCCTGAAATTCAAAATCAATATTTTTGTTGAGCTGTTATATTCTCCAATTTGTGCTCTAGCTACAAAAAAAGTGCCATGTGTCTAGAGCACTGATTGGAGAACAGTTAAAACCTTTAGCTCAATAAAAATATTACATTTAAAGTGGGCGACGAAGCACTGGGAATTTGAATTTCAGCAAAGTAAGTTATTGCGCATCTTCATTACAACTGATGAATTAACTCCATCTAAAATAACTAACATTCCAGAAAGTTTACTATCACTTTAAATGCAAAGACAAAAACATGTTAAGAGAATTTTATTTTTCTTCTTAGTCTAGAGGAAGATTTTATCACTTGGAGAGAGCAATTTTGGCCTGCAGTGTGTGAGCACTTTGGTGTAGAAGCAACAGGAGACGAATCAAGGTAGGTTGCTGGCCAGAAGTACACATCTCCTGCTTTGTCTTTCTTTTCTAGCATTTTGCTGTTCTTTTCTCTATTTTCTCTGTGTCTTTGAATTTCTTTAACTCCTTTATCTTAACATTTAAAACACAAAAACTTTGTGTGTTTTTTTTTTCTCCATCCTCATTGTATGTTTTCCACTGCCTGTTCACCCTGGCTACGAAGTTCATCTCTTTCCTTTCATTAACCTGTTTCATGCTGTGCCTATAAAGTATTCTAATTTTTATTGATTTGATGTAAATACTAGATCTCCTTTTATTAACACCTTCATGGCGAAATAAGTGTGTTCAAACTGTTATTAAAAATCAAATCATGCAATTGTCAAAGCGTTCCTGTGATTTCAAGGCCAGGGATCGGATCATGGGGGACTGCCTATGCTGCTAGGTACAGCCGCCAGGCCAATCCTTCGTTACCTCAAACGGGGAAGCTGTAGGACACAGGATGGTATGGAAAGTCCTACCATATACGAACAATGTTAAAACCCAGTGTTGTTTGGATGGCATGGAATGTCCTAACAGTGTAAAAGGGTTAAGCTGTGGATGCAGCTGTGGAGCCCTTGTGGTTAGTTAAAGCGACATTCTACTCCAAAAAATTTAATTTTTAAAAAGATAACTAACCCCTTTACTACCCATTCCCGAGCCTTACACAACCAACATTGTTATATTAATATACTTTATAACCTTTAACCCTCTAAATCTAAGCCACTACAGACTGCTTATCTCAGTGTATTTTTATAACTTTTCACAGCAAGACACTGCTAGTTTGTGTGCCATATAGATACCAGTATGCTCATTCCCGTGGAGTTATTCATGAGTCGGCACTGACTGGCTAAAATGCAAATCTGTAAAAAGCACTGAGATAAGGGGCAGTCTGCAGAAGCATAGATACAAGGTAATCACAGAGGTAAAAAGTGTATTAATATAACTGTGTTGGTTATGCAAAACTGGGGAATGGGTAATAAAAGGGATTATTTTTTTATTACACTTTATTTATGAAGCGCCAACATATTCCACAGTGCTGTCCATGTATACAATTCATTTAAATAAAACAATGATATAAAACTTGTAAGATATAAAACTTGTACAAACACATACAGGAGGAATTGAGGGCCCTATTTCTGTGGGAACTTACAATTTAGAAGGGTAGGAGGTTGAGAAACAGGAGGTGAGGACTGCAAGAGTGAGAAAGATGTTAATACAGAGTTAGATGAGGGAAATGTTAGGTAAGTGGAATTAATTTATTACTGAGTTGGGTGGTAGGCCTCTATGAACAGAAAAGTCTTCAGGGTGCATTTAAAAGAAGAAAGATTAGGACAAAGTCTGACATCACAAGGGAGAGTGTTCCAGAGGGTAGGTGCTGCACGACAGAAGTCCTGCAGTCTAGCATGAGAAGAGGTGATAGTCGCGGATGCAAGGAGCAGGTCGTTGTTGGATCTTATCTATCTTTTTAAACAATAACAATTTTGGAGTAGACTGTCCCTTTTAAGTGGTAGTCATTAAAGGTGACGGTTTTAAATCGCATCAAACTCATTTGTCTCGGGTAACTGACAGACCTTGGTCTCTCTCTTGATTGGTTCTGTTATAATTTGGATGAGCTGCACAAGCATTTGCTATTAGCAAACATGTCTATTTGCTTCTTATTAAAATAAATAAGCACACCGCACAAAACAATTCACTAACAGCACCTTTTTTCCTTTCTGTTGCTTGTTGCCAGTGGAACAGAGGAGACTACTTTCCTCTCCAATATCCAAAACTTGAAAGACTCCACAGCACCCTGTGGAGTCTTTCAAGTTTTGATTAAAATAAATAAGAATATGCTTTGTCAGTACTGTGCATATGATATAAAACACCCAGATATACTTCACAACTATGGATTTCTTTACCATTGGTGCTACCCCCACAATCTTTGAGTATCTAGCTAACAAGAGCAGGATCCAATTAAAGTATTTGTTTTCCTATGCTTGGACACTGCGCTATGAACTCAGTGGAGTGGTTGGTCGCATTTTATCTGTTTAACCTCTGCTCTGTAAAAGTGACGAATGGTATATTCTTTCTTATGGTTGCGATCATGTGCCAAACCAAGTATAAATCCACAGTGCACTTTTCTTTAGGATTGTAAACGTAATAATGCATTTTGTAACCAACTTCCTTACCACTTTCTGGATTTTGGGCAGTATGAAGAGTCTCTTCACGGAATTCAATGAAACTGAAAATTCTTAAATTAGTACTTGTGCGGTATTCATTGTGACTGCATGTGAAACAGGAATGAATTAGTAGTCTGGTTTTGTATTGTTGCTATTTTATTAGGATAGGATTTGTGCAAGATATGACTTAGTATAAATATGAAGGTGTCCTTATTAATTACAAAATATATATGTTCTACGGAGAACCTTTTGGCATTTGTCTTGTGACTTTTTAGTAACAAAGTTATGTATTTACAGCATTCGCCAGTATGAGCTTGTGGTGCACACAGATGAAAATATGAACAAAGTTTACACTGGAGAGATGGGGCGACTGAAGAGCTATGAAACTCAGAAACCGTAAGTAGTTGGCAATGATCTAACTAAAATTCATGAAGCAATGTTTGGGCAATTTAAATTTAATCCATGTTTTGAGATAGAACCAGTCTATGGAGCTTATTTGGGAGGGGGATTACTAACTGGTAAAGATGCACTAATTATAAAGCAAATCATTTTCTCTATGTTTACATCTACAGGCCTTTTGATGCTAAAAATCCTTTCCTGGCCAATGTAACTATTAACCGAAAATTAAATCAAGGTGGAGAACGGCATCTGATGCACTTGGAACTGGATATCAATAATTCAAAGATCAGGTAATTCAGAAAAAAATAAAAGCTGTAAATGCTGCTAAAAGAAGAAAAATGATTATGAAAGGCAAAATTCTATAACGTTGGTATTAATTATTTACCTCGCATGTGAGTGCAAGCTAACATTTTGCACAATTTATATTTTGTTGTGAAAAATCTATTTAAAAAGTTGATCTGCTCATTGCAGCTGCACTTGCACTTTTTTTTTTCTTCTTCTGTTGATTTAACCCCTTAAGGACTGGAAGTTTTAGAAAAAACCTGCCCAAAGTACCAGAGAATTTTTAGCATTTTTGCTATCACTCAATTTAAACAGAATTAGAGCCTTGTTGTTTTTTGTTTTTTTTGTTTGTTTTTTAACCTATCAAAATTGTATATATCCTTTCTTCTTTTTTTTCTGTTAAGTAGACAACCCAAGGAATTGATCTAGGCTCATTTTGGTATATTTCATGCCACCATTTCCCTGCCAAATGAGATCATATTAAACAAAAATGTTTATTTATCCAGTTTGCAGTTGTGGATAGCATTTTATTTTTCTTTTAGTTTCTGTAGTGTAAGCAGCCCTCCCCCTCTTACTAGGTGCTGCCATTTTAGGCATTGACAGCTGCCAGATTATTTGTGTTAAGTTTTTTTTTTTTCTGTAGTGTGTGTGTGTGTGTTCTTTGGGTTGCAGTTTACAGCTTAGGAAGCGTTTCCTTAGTACCTTTTATTAATACTTCTTTTCTCTGTGCCCTAGGTATGAATCGGGAGATCACGTGGCTGTATACCCGGCTAATGAGCAATCACTTGTCAGCAAACTGGGAGAGATCCTAGGAGCAGACCTTGACACGGTCATATCATTAAATAACCTGGATGGTGAGTTCTTCCAAATACTTGTGGTTTCCAAGTACACTCTGTCCCTGACCTCTTTCATTCAACTCTGCAATCTACAAAGAGCACTAGAGTTTAGACCAGATAATTGCACTTTGAACATTGCTCCCCTTGCTGTGATGGTGATAATCCAACCTTGCTTGCTGTTTGATTGCATTCCTGCTTAGTAGTACATAGTGCCCTACAGTTATAGGAACCTGGGTTGTTCAAGTTCACTCTCTGTGGTATTGAAATCTGTAGCTGCATCAGCAAGTCCTGAGCACTAGCTTTCTGGCAAATGTGTATTAATACATTGTGTGCTTGAACATAGGGCATTGGTCTCCTACAGAACTAGTTAACATTTCATATAGTGGAGCTATAACATATATTGATATTTATTTTTTAGTTCTAATTAGCAATCTAAGAAAAGTGCATCTCAGCCTCTCTCAAACAAATGTATTTTGTTGTGTACTGTTTGTTTGTTTGTTTTTGTGGGGGGGGGGCACTCACCTTCATTTCACTAATGTATCCACTTTTTATGCACCTCTTCTACCTTCCTTGCATTGATTTATACATTACACTTCATCACAAGAACAGTACATACATAGAAATTAAATTTAAGGTTTTGGGGAAATCATTGGATTAATGTATGGCAAATAATAAAGTGCCATCCTAAGGAGAATTGTATCTATTTATTTATTTTAAATGAGTTTTTTTGTAAAAATAAATTGCTCTCACCTTACTGCATTTTTACAGAGGAATCAAATAAGAAACATCCGTTCCCCTGTCCTACTACTTACCGCACAGCCTTAACCTACTACTTGGATATCACCAACCCTCCGAGAACCAATGTGCTTTATGAGTTGGCCCAGTATGCCACAGATCCAAAGGAGCAGGAGAATCTGCGCAAAATGGCATCCTCTGCACCCGAAGGAAAGGTGGGCCACTGAATAAAAAAAAACACTCTTATATTATTAAATATTACAAATGCCATTGTGTGATGTGTGTAACGGGGACTTAAACCCCCCTCCCCCCACATAGAAACAAAGTAACATAAGAAAATGAAGTTCCCTTGTTTGGCTGCTGTTGTGCTGCTTCCTGAGAAAAGTATACTCTGGTTAATTGAAGACTGAAATGAACTCCAACAGCTTTCATCACCATAAAATGCCAAGTGTATAGTTGTTACTGCATTCCTGTTAAGTTCCCCAACTTAATAGCATATACTTCAGTGCCCAATAAGATTATAACTGCTCACGGAAGGATATCATAAATGTTAAACAGGTGAATTAAAGGCTTTAATATCCCCTGTGCCGTTTATAAATATCATCAATTGAAAAACAACCTGGAAGCTGCATGAAACTGCAGCTTCGTATGTGAACTTAAAGGGACAGTATTTTTTTTTTTTGTTTTTTTGTTTGATAACACCTTTACTACCCATTTCCCAGCTTTGCACAACCAACATTGTTATATTAATACACTTTATAACCTTTAAAGGGACATAAAACAAGTTGGGATAGAGACAAAATATAATATGTACTTTAATTACTTTACCTGCACATTTATACTGCAGTGCCTCGCCATTAACATTTTCTTTTTAGTTTCTGAATTGTAAAGCTCTAAATCCCCCCCACACAATTCTTTTTGTGGCTGTATCTATAGCTATTGCTTTGGTAGAATATAAAAATGCATAGGGATTATCTGCTGGAGTCTAATTTGGAACCTGTTTCTCCAACATAGGTGTGTCCGGTCCACGGCGTCATCCTTACTTGTGGGATATTCTCCTCCCCAACAGGAAATGGCAAAGAGCCCAGCAAAGCTGGTCACATGATCCCTCCTAGGCTCCGCCTACCCCAGTCATTCTCTTTGCCGTTGTACAGGCAACATCTCCACGGAGATGGCTTAGAGTTTTTTAGTGTTTAACTGTAGTTTTTATTATTCAATCAAGAGTTTGTTATTTTAAAATAGTGCTGGTATGTACTATTTACTCAGAAACAGAAAAGAGATGAAGATTTCTGTTTGTATGAGGAAAATGATTTTAGCACCGTAACTAAAATCCATGGCTGTTCCACACAGGACTGTTGAGAGCAATTAACTTCAGTTGGGGGAACAGTGTGCAGTCTCTTACTGCTTGAGGTATGACACATTCTAACAAGACGATGTAATGCTGGAAGCTGTCATTTTCCCTATGGGATCCGGTAAGCCATGTTTATTAAGATAGTAAATAAGGGCTTCACAAGGGCTTATTAAGACTGTAGACTCTTTTTGGGCTAAATCGATTCATTATTAACACATATTTAGCCTTGAGGAATCATTTATTCTGGGTATTTTGATATGATTATATCGGCAGGCACTGTTTTTGACACCTTATTCTTTAGGGGCTTTCCCTAATCATAGTCAGAGCCTCATTTTCGCGCCGGTATGGCGCACTTGTTTTTGAGGACAGCATGGCATGCAGCTGCATGTGTGTGGAGCTCTGATACACAGAAAAGTCTTTCTGAAGGCATCATTTGGTATCGTATTCCCCTTTGGGCTTGGTTGGGTCTCAGCAAAGCAGATTCCAGGGACTGTAAAGGGGTTAAATATAAAAACGGCTCCGGTTCCGTTATTTTAAGGGTTAAAGCTTCCAAATTTGGTGTGCAATACTTTTAAGGCTTTAAGACACTGTGGTGAAATTTTGGTGAATTTTAAACAATTCCTTCATACTTTTTCGCAATTGCAGTAATAAAGTGTGTTTAGTTTAAAATTTAAAGTGACAGTAACGGTTTTATTTTAAAACGTTTTTTGTGCTTTGTTATCAAGTTTATGCCTGTTTACAATGTCTGAACTACCAGATAGATTGTGTTCTGACTGTGGGGAAACCAAGGTTCCTTCTCATTTAACTATATGTATTTTATGTCATAAAAAAAATTTAGTAAAAATGATGCCCAAGATGATTCCTCAAGTGAGGGGAGTAAGCATGGTACTGCATCATCCCCTCCTTCGTCTACACCAGTCTTGCCCATACAGGAGGCCCCTAGTACATCTAGTGCGCCAATACTCCTTACTATGCAACATTTAACGGCTGTAATGGATAATTCTATCAAAAACATTTTAGCCAATATGCCCACTTATCAGTGAAAGCGCGACTGCTCTGTTTTAGAAAATTCTGTAGAGCATGAGAACGCTGATGATATGGTTTCTGAAGGGCCCCTACACCAGTCTGAGGGGGCCAGGGAGGTTTTGTCTGAGGGAGAAATTTCAGATTCAGGAAACATTTCTCAATAAGCTGAACCTGATGTGATTACTTTTAAATTTAAGTTGGAACATCTCCGCGCTCTGCTTAAGGAGGTGTTATCCAATTTGGATGATTGTGATTATCTGGTCATTCCAGAACCACTATGTAAAATGGAAAAGTTCTTAGAGGCCCCGGGGCCCCCCGAAGCTTTTCCTATATCCAAGCGGGTGGCGTACATTGTTAGTGAAGAATGGGACAGGCCCGGTATACCTTTAGTACCTCCCCCCATATTTATAAAATTGTTTTCCTATAGTCGACCCCAGAAAGGACTGATGGCAGACAGTCCCCAAGGTCGAGGGGGCGGTTTCTACTCTACACAAGCGCGCCACTATACCCATAGAAGATAGTTGTGCTTTCCAAGATCCTATGGATAAAAAATTAGAAGGTCTGCTAAAGATGTTTGTTCAGCAAGGTTCCCTTCTACAACCAATTGCATGCATTGTCCCTGTCACTGCAGCCGCGTGTTTCTAGTTTGATGAGCTAGGAAAGGCGATTATTAGTAATTCTTCTTCTTATGAGGAGATTATGGACAGAATTCGTGCTCTTAAATTGGCTAATTCTTTCACCCTAGACGCCACCTGGCAATAGGCTAGGTTAGCGGCGATAAAATTCTGGGTTTGCTATTGTGGCGCAGAGCGCTTTGGTTAAAATCTTGGGCAGCGGATGCGTCTTCCAAGAACAAATTGCTTGACATTCCTTTCAAGGGGAAAACACTCTTTGGCCCTGACTTGAAAGAGATTATCTCTGATATCACTGGGGGCAAGGGCCACGCCCTTCCTCAGGATAGGTCTTTTCAAGACCAAAAATAAACCTAAGTTTCGTCCCTTTCGCAGAAACGGATCAGCCCCAAGGGCTATGTCCTTTAAGCAGGAAGGTAATACTTCTCAAGCCAATCCAGCCTGGAGACCTATGCAAGGCTGGAACAAAAGAGAGCAGGCCAGGAAACCTGCCACTGCTACCAAGACAGCATGAAATGCGGGCCCCCGATCCGGGACCGGATCTGGTGGGGGGCAGACTCTCTCTCTTCGCTCAGGCTGGGGCAAGAGATGTTCTGGATCCTTGGGCGCTAGAAATAGTCTCCCAAGGTTATTCTCTGGAGTTCAAGGGGCTTCCTCCAAGGGGGAGGTTCCACAGGTCTCAGTTGTCTTCAGATCACATAAGAAGACAGGCATTCTTACATTGGGTAGAAGACCTGCTAAAAATGGGAGTGATTCATCCTGTTCCATTAGGAGAACAAGGGATGGGGTCCTACTCCAATCTGTTCATAGTTCCCAAAAAAGAGGGAACGTTCAGACCAATCTTAGATCTCAAGATCTTGAACAAGTTTCTCAAGGTTCCATCGTTCAAGATGGAAACCATTCAAACACTCCTTCCTTTCATCCAGGAAGGTCAATTCATGACCAAGGTGGATTTCAAGGATGCGTATCTACATATTCCTATCCACAAGGAACATCATCGGTTCCTAAGGTTTGAATTCCTGGACAAGCATTTCCAGTTCGTGGCGTTTTCTTTCGGATTAGCCACTGCTCCTAGGATTTTCTCATAGGTACTAGGGTCCCTTCTGGCGGTGCTAAGACCAAGGGGCATTGCTGTAGTACCTTACTTGGACGACATTCTGATTCGAGCGTCGTCCCTTCCTCAAGTAAAGGCTCACACGGACATTGTCCTGGCCTTTCTCAGATCTCACGGATGGAAAGTGAACGTGGAAAAGAGTTCTCTATCTCCGTCAACGAGGGTTCCCTTCTTGGGAACTATAATAGACTCCTTAGAAATGAGGATTTTTCTGACAGAAGCCAGAAAAACAAAACTTCTAGACTCTTGTCGGATACTTCATTCCGTTCCTCTTCCTTCCATAGCGCAGTGCATGGAAGTGATAGGTTTGATGGTTGCGGCAATGGACATAGTTCCTTTTGTGCGCATTCATCTAAGACCATTACAACTGTTCATGCTCAGTCAGTGGAATGGGGTTTATACAGATTTGTCTCCGAAGATACAAGTAAATCAGAGGACCAGAGACTCATTCCGTTGGTGGCTGTCCCTGGACAACCTGTCACAAGGGATGACCTTCCGCAGACCAGAGTGGGTCCTTGTCACGACCGACGCCAGTCTGATGGGCTGGGGCGCGGTCTGGGGATCCCTGAAAGCTCAGGGTCTTTGGTCTCGGGTAGAATCTCTTCTACCGATAAATATTCTGGAACTGAGAGCGATATTCAATGCTCTCAAAGCTTGGCCTCAGCTAGCGAGGGCCAAGTTCATACATCAACCATCAGGGGGGAACAAGGAGTTCCCTAGCGATGGAAGAAGTGACCAAAATCATTCTATGGGCGGAGTCTCACTCCTGCCACCTGTCTGCTATCCACATCCCAGGAGTGGAAAATTGGGAAGCGGATTTTCTGAGTCGTCAGACATTGCATCCGGGGGAGTGGGAACTCCATCCGGAAATCTTTGCCCAAGTCACTCAACCGTGGGGCATTCCAGACATGGATCTGATGGCCTCTCGTCAGAACTTCAGAGTTCCTTACTACGGGTACAGATCCAGGGATCCCAAGGCGGCTCTAGTGGATGCACTAGTAGCACCTTGGACCTTCAAACTAGCTTATGTGTTCCCGCCGTTTCCTCTCATCCCCAGGCTGGTAGCCAGGATCAATCAGGAGAGGGCGTCGGTGATTTTGATAGCTCCTGCGTGGCCACGCAGGACTTGGTATGCAGATCTGGTGAATATGTCATCGGCTCCACCATGGAAGCTACCTTTGAGACGAGACCTTCTTGTTCTAGGTCCGTTCGACCCACTCCAGCTGACTGCTTGGAGATTGAACGCTTGATCTTATCAAAGCGAGGGTTCTCAGATTCTGTTATTAATACTCTTGTTCAGGCCTGAAAGCCTGTAACCAGAAAAATTACCACATAATTTGGTATATCTGTTGGTGTGAATCTGCAGGATTCCCTTGGGACAAGGTTAAGATTCCTAAGAGTCTATCCTTCCTTCGAGAAGGATTGGAAAAAGGATTATCTGCAAGTTCCTTGATGGGACAGATTTCTGCCTTGTCTGTGTTACTTCACAAAAAGCTGGCAGCTGTGCCAGATGTTCTAGCCTTTGTTCAGGCTCTGGTTAGAATCAAGCCTGTTTACAAAATTTTGACTCCTCCTTGGAGTCTCAACCTAGTTCTTTCAGTTCTTTAGGGGGTTCCGTTTGAACCCTTACATTCCGTTGATATTAAGTTATTATCTTGGAAAGTTTTGTTTTTGGTTGCAATTTCTTCTGCTAGAAGAGTTTCAGAATTATCTGCTCTGCAGTGTTCTTCTCCTTATCTGGTGTTCCATGCAGATAAGGTGGTTTTGCGTACTAAACCTGGTTTTCTTCCAAAAGTTGTTTCTAACAAAAACATTAACCAGGAGATAGTTGTGCCTTCTTTGTGTCCTAATCCAGTTTCAAAGAAGGAACGTTTGTTGCACAACTTGGATGTAGTTCGTGCTCTCAAATTTTACTTAGCAGCTACTAAGGATTTCAGACAAACTTTGTCTTTGTTTGTTGTTTATTCTGGTAAACGGAGAGGTCAAAAAGCAACTTCTACCTCTCTCTCCTTCTGGATTAAAAGCATTATCCGATTGGCTTATGAGACTGCCGGACGGCAGCCTCCTGAAAGAATCACAGCTCACTCCACTAGGGCTGTGGCTTCCACATGGGCCTTCAAGAACGAGGCTTCTGTTGATCAGATATGTAAGGCAGTGACTTGGTCTTCACTGCACACTTTTTCTAAATTTTACAAATTTGATACTTTTGCTTCTTCTGAGGCTATTTTTGGGAGAAAGGTTTTGCAAGCCGTGGTGCCTTCCATTTAGGCGACCTGATTTGCTCCCTCCCTTCATCCGTGTCCTAAAGCTTTGGTATTGGTTCCCACAAGTAAGGATGACGCCGTGGACCGGACACACCTATGTTGGAGAAAACAGAATTTATGTTTACCTGATAAATTACTTTCTCCAACGGTGTGTCCGGTCCACGGCCCGCCCTGGTTTTTTTAATCAGGTCTGATAATTTATTTTCTTTAACTACAGTCACCACGGTAACATATGGTTTCTCCTATGCAAATATTCCTCCTTAACGTCGGTCGAATGACTGGGGTAGGCGGAGCCTAGGAGGGATCATGTGACCAGCTTTGCTGGGCTCTTTGCCATTTCCTGTTGGGGAGGAGAATATCCCACAAGTAAGGATGACGCCGTGGACCGGACACACCGTTGGAGAAAGTAATTTATCAGGTAAACATAAATTCTGTTTTGAGGAAGTTCCTTGTATTTGGCATTAGGGGGTCCTAGCGCTAGCTCTACCCGGCCCGCCCCACCGTTCGACTTATCTGCTGGAGCATGCCTAGAAGCTGTAAACTCAGTTGAAATACAATGCCTGTGTCTAAACACTGATAAGGGGGGTGGAGTTGGCTGCTCCAGGCAGATTAGCTATATAATTAATTTTGCTTATTTTTGAAAATTGTTTTAAAATACTTGCCAGCAATTTTTAAACATTTTGATGAAAAAATGGAAAAAGAAACACCTTTTCTAATGTTGACCCCCAAAATCTGTTACACATCTACAACCACCAAAAAACTCCCATGCTAAATAGTTTCTAAATTTTGTCCTGAGTTTAGAAATACCCAATGTTTACATGTTCTTTGCTTTTTTTTTTTGCAAGTTATAGGGCCATAAATACAAGTAGCACATTGCTATTTCCAAACCATTTTTTTTTTTTTCAAAATTAGCGCTAGTTACATTGGGACACTGATATCTTTCAGGAATCTCTGAATATCCTTTGACATGTATATATTTTTTTTTTAGCAGACATCCCAAAGTATTGATCTAGGCCCATTTTGGTATATTTCATGCCACCATTTCACTGCCAAATGCGATCAAATAAAAAAAAAATTGTTCACTTTCTCACAATTTTTTTCACAAACTTTGGGTTTCTCACTGAAATTATTTACAAACAACTTATGCAATTATGGAATAAATGGTTGTAAATGCTTCTCTTGGATCCCCTTTGTTCATAAATAGCAAACATATATGGCTTTGGCTTTGCTTTTTGGTAATAAGAAGGCTGCTAAATGCCACTGCGCACCACACGTGTATTATGCCCAGCAGTGAAGGGATTAATTAGGGAGCATGTAGGGAGCTTTTAGGGTTAATTTTAGCTTTAGTGTAGTGTAGTAGAGAACCCCAAGTATTGATCTAGGCCCATTTTGGTATATTTCATGTCACCATTTCACCCGCAAATGCGATCAAATTAAATAAAACTTAAATTTCTTCACAATTTTAGGTTTCTCGCTGAAATTATTTACAAACAGCTTGTGCAATTATGGCGCAAATGGTTGTAAATGCTTCTCTGGGATCCCCTTTGTTCAGAAATAGCCGACATATATGACTTTGGCTTTGCTTTTTGGTAATTAGAAGTCTGCTAAATGCTGCTGCGCATCACACATGTATTATGGCTAGCAGTGAAGGGGTTAATTAGGTAGTTTGTAGGGAGCTTGCATGGTTAGTTTTAGCTTTAGAGTAGAGATCAGCCTCCCACCTGACACATCACACCCCCTGATCCCTCCCAAACAGCTTCCTTCCCTCCCCCACCCCACAATTGTCCCCGCCATCTTAAGTACTGGCAGAAAGTCTGCCAGTACTAAAATAAAAGGTATCTTTTTGGGTTTTTGTTATGTTTTTTTTTGGCATATTTACATATGCTGCTTTGTAGAATCCCCCCATAGCCCCCATCCTCCCTTATCCCCCCCCCAAACGGCTCTCTAACCCTCCCCCTCTGCCTTATTGGGGGCCATCTTGGGTACTGGCAGCTGTCTGCCCAGTTTTTTCTCCCATTTTTTTTTCTGTAGTGTAGCTTCCCTCCCTCCACAGAGCACCCAACATTCGCTGATGACCTTTTTTTTTTTACTTTTTTTTTAAGTTTTTACTTATATTATTTTCTGTAGTGTAGCGGTTCCCACCCGCTCCCTCCCCATGCACGCGCCCGCCTCCCTGTGCACGTGCGCGCCCCTAGGCATCCCCGCCCACAATCCCGCCCCCCTCCACATCATCTGGGCCATCAATGGCTGCCACCCACCTCCCATACACGCTCCCACCCACCAACGATGTAAGCCATAGATGTCTGGTGCAGAGAGGGCCACAGAGTGGCCCTCTCTGCATCGGATGGCTACTAAAGGTTATTGCAGGATGCCTCGATATCGAGGCATCACTGCAATAACCGGAAAGCAGCTGGAAGTGAGCAGGATCGCTTCCAGCTGCTTTCCAGACCGAGGACGTGCAGGGTACGTCCTTGGTCGTTAAGGGTATTTTTTTAGAGGACGTACCCTGCATGTCCTCGGTCGTTAAGGGGTTAAACCTCAAAATCTCTTTCTAAGCCTCTGCAGGCCACCTCTTTTCTCCAACATAGGTGTGTCCGGTCCACGGCGTCATCCTTACTTGTGGGATATTCTCTTCCCCAACAGGAAATGGCAAAGAGCCCAGCAAAGCTGGTCACATGATCCCTCCTAGGCTCCGCCTACCCCAGTCATTCTCTTTGCCGTTGTACAGGCAACATCTCCACGGAGATGGCTTAGAGTTTTTTAGTGTTTAACTGTAGTTTTTTATTATTCAATCAAGAGTTTGTTATTTTGAAATAGTGCTGGTATGTACTATTTACTCAGAAACAGAAAAGAGATGAAGATTTCTGTTTGTATGAGGAAAATGATTTTAGCAACCGTAACTAAAATCCATGGCTGTTCCACACAGGACTGTTGAGAGCAATTAACTTCAGTTGGGGGAACAGTGTGCAGTCTCTTGCTGCTTGAGGTATGACACATTCTAACAAGACGATGTAATGCTGGAAGCTGTCATTTTCCCTATGGGATCCGGTAAGCCATGTTTATTACGATCGTAAATAAGGGCTTCACAAGGGCTTATTAAGACTGTAGACTTTTCTGGGCTAAATCGATTCATTATTAACACATATTTAGCCTTGAGGAATCATTTTATCTGGGTATTTTGATATAATAATATCGGCAGGCACTGTATTAGACACCTTATTTCTTAGGGGCTTTCCCAAAGCATAAGTTCCCTAGCGATGGAAGAAGTGACCAAAATCATTCTATGGGCGGAGTCTCACTCCTGCCACCTGTCTGCTATCCACATCCCAGGAGTGGAAAATTGGGAAGCGGATTTTCTGAGTCGTCAGACATTGCATCCGGGGGAGTGGGAACTCCATCCGGAAATCTTTGCCCAAGTCACTCAGCTGTGGGGCATTCCAGACATGGATCTAATGGCCTCTCGTCAGAACTTCAAAGTTCCCTGCTACGGGTCCAGATCCAGGGATCCCAAGGCGGCTCTAGTGGATGCACTAGTAGCACCTTGGACCTTCAAACTAGCTTATGTGTTCCCGCCGTTTCCTCTCATCCCCAGGCTGGTAGCCAGGATCAATCAGGAGAGGGCGTCGGTGATCTTGATAGCTCCTGCGTGGCCACGCAGGACTTGGTATGCAGATCTGGTGAATATGTCATCGGCTCCACCTTGGAAGCTACCTTTGAGACGAGACCTTCTTGTTCAGGGTCCGTTCGAACATCCGAATCTGGTTTCACTCCAGCTGACTGCTTGGAGATTGAACGCTTGATTTTATCGAAGCGAGGATTCTCAGATTCCGTTATCGATACTCTTGTTCAGGCCAGAAAGCCTGTAACTCGAAAGATTTACCACAAGATTTGGAAAAAATATATCTGTTGGTGTGAATCTAAAGGATTCCCTTGGGACAAGGTTAAGATTCCTAGGATTCTATCCTTCCTTCAAGAAGGATTGGAAAAAGGATTATCTGCAAGTTCCCTGAAGGGACAGATTTCCGCCTTGTCGGTGTTACTTCACAAAAAGCTGGCAGCTGTGCCAGATGTTCAAGCCTTTGTTCAGGCTCTGGTTAGAATCAAGCCTGTTTACAAACCTTTGACTCCTCCTTGGAGTCTCAATTTAGTTCTTTCAGTTCTTCAGGGGGTTCCGTTTGAACCCTTGCATTCCGTTGATATTAAATTATTATCTTGGAAAGTTTTGTTTTTGGTTGCAATTTCTTCTGCTAGAAGAGTTTCAGAATTATCTGCTCTGCAGTGTTCTCCTCCTTATCTGGTGTTCCATGCAGATAAGGTGGTTTTGCGTACTAAACCTGGTTTTCTTCCGAAAGTTGTTTCTAACAAAAACATTAACCAGGAGATTATCGTACCTTCTCTGTGTCCGAAACCAGTTTCAAAGAAGGAACGTTTGTTGCACAATTTGGATGTTGTTCGCGCTCTAAAATTCTATTTAGATGCTACAAAGGATTTTAGACAAACATCTTCCTTGTTTGTTGTTTATTCCGGTAAAAGGAGAGGTCAAAAAGCAACTTCTACCTCTCTCTCTTTTTGGATTAAAAGCATCATCAGATTGGCTTACGAGACTGCCGGACGGCAGCCTCCCGAAAGAATCACAGCTCATTCCACTAGGGCTGTGGCTTCCACATGGGCCTTCAAGAACGAGGCTTCTGTTGATCAGATATGTAGGGCAGCGACTTGGTCTTCACTGCACACTTTTACCAAATTTTACAAGTTTGATACTTTTGCTTCTTCTGAGGCTATTTTTGGGAGAAAGGTTTTGCAAGCCGTGGTGCCTTCCATTTAGGTGACCTGATTTGCTCCCTCCCTTCATCCGTGTCCTAAAGCTTTGGTATTGGTTCCCACAAGTAAGGATGACGCCGTGGACCGGACACACCTATGTTGGAGAAAACAGAATTTATGTTTACCTGATAAATTACTTTCTCCAACGGTGTGTCCGGTCCACGGCCCGCCCTGGTTTTTTTAATCAGGTCTGATATTTTATTTTCTTTAACTACAGTCACCACGGTACCATATGGTTTCTCCTATGCAAATATTCCTCCTTAACGTCGGTCGAATGACTGGGGTAGGCGGAGCCTAGGAGGGATCATGTGACCAGCTTTGCTGGGCTCTTTGCCATTTCCTGTTGGGGAAGAGAATATCCCACAAGTAAGGATGACGCCGTGGACCGGACACACCGTTGGAGAAAGTAATTTATCAGGTAAACATAAATTCTGTTTTCTCAGTGGATCTTTAGTTTTTCACAGCCAGACAGTGCTAGTTCATGTGTGCCATATAGATAACGTGCTCACTCCCGTGGAGTTATGCATGAATGGCACTAATTGGATAAAATGCAAGTTTGTAAATTGCACTGAGGTAAGGGGGCAGTCTGCAGAGGTTTAGATACATGGTAATTACAGAGGTAAAAAGTATATAACTGTGTTGGTTATGCAAAACTGGGGAATGGTAAATAAAGGGATTATCTATACTTTTAAATAATACAAATTTTTGGGTAAAGTGTTAATTTCTAGTTCTAGAGGTGGATATTATAAGCTGGAGTCTACTTTACCCTTTTCAAGCTGTTGCACTTTTGTTACTTTACTTGATTGATGTCTCATAAAACCAAAGATTTCTTTTGCATCTGTGCTTTCCTCTTCATTTAATCTTGTAGTGTTTCCATTACTTCTGCCATTATCCCAATACCACATTACCCTGATGGTGACCTTGGTGATTCTTCTCTAGTTACCCTCTATTAACCCCACCAGTCATTATACGTAAACAGTTCTTTGTATGGGGTGGAACTAATGTTTGTAGTCATTAATCCTGGTTGGCTGCTTTCTTCTCTAATATGTTCCTTCTATTTGCCTGTACACCACCAGGCGCTGTATCTCAGTTGGGTTGTCGAATCAAGAAGAAATATTATTGCTATATTGGAAGATGTGACTTCACTACGCCCTCCACTAGATCATCTTTGTGAGCTGCTGCCACGTCTCCAGGCCAGATATTATTCTATTGCTTCCTCCTCAAAAGTAAGCTTAATACTTTACTTGGGCACCACCACAATGCAGTATTGCAGACACTGCTCCACTACACAGCATATGTATTCTTTATTGGCAGATAGGTCAAGTCTCTGTGATAAATTGATTGTAATACAAGATATTTGAACAAAGCAGTTTTAATACCCTATAAACATACATGGTTTCTTTTTAACTTCTGTAACCAGGGCTACATATTGGCTTTTTTTGTTGGACTTTTTTTTTTTTCTCTCCACCTTTTGGCTTCTCATAGAGCTGATGTTTCGAATGTTGGGGAAAACAAATTGAAAACAATCCTTTTTTTTTTTTTGTAATTTAATGCAGGTTCACTCTAATTCCATCCACATTTGTGCTGTGCTTGTGGAATATGAGTCAAAGACTGGCCGTCAGAACAAAGGAGTTGCCACTAACTGGCTCAAAAACAAGCAACCAAGTGAAAATGGACACAAATCCACAGTACCTATGTATGTCCGGAAATCCCAGTTCCGTCTACCATTCAAGCCTAGCACACCTGTCATCATGGTTGGGCCTGGTACAGGCATTGCTCCTTTCGTGGGATTTATCCAGGAGAGAGAGTGGCTAAAACAGCAAGGTAAGTAGGAGTTCAAAACCTTTAAAACTTCTGGATAGTTATTTTAAAAACTAATAAATCAACCTACATGCTTATCAAGCTTTGTGTATTGGCTGTGTAAAGGTTCAGTGGTGGAAAAACAAGAGACTGTTATTGCTAATGTATCTTGTGGAAACAGGTGGCATTAGAGATTTATTAAACCTATTATTATTATTATCATTTATTTGTATAGCGCCGCCAAATTCCGTAGCGCTGGGTATGGTACAGTGAAAGGGGTATACAATGACAAGGATTTGTGATAAAATACAAAACTAAACAAATCTTGTACAGGAGGAAGAGGGGCCTGCTCTGGAGAGCTCACAGTCTACAGGTTTAGGGTGCATAGTCATAAGGTTGGGGGTAGCTTGTCACATCGGTTGTAGTTGCAGCAGTGAGTCAGGCAGTACATGTATTAGTTTGGTTCGGATGAGGGATAGACGAGAGATGGTAAGCCTCTCTGAATAGGTGGGTTTTCAAGGAGCGTCTGAAGCTATACAAGGTTGGAGACAGTCTTATGGAGCGCGTTAGAGAGTTCCAGAGGACAGGAGCAGCACGTGCGAAGTCTTGGAGACGGGAGTGCGATGTAGAGATAATGGGAGTGGAGAGACGTAGGTCAGAGGTTGAACGAAGAAGATGGGATGGGGAATATTTCACGATGAGAGAGGAAGTATAGTTGGGAGTTAGACTGTTGAGTGCTTTGTTAGGGTTAATACTTTAAAAAATTTTCTGTAGTCTATAAGACGAGCTACATTTTTTTGTTGTAGGATTTTCTACCACTGTCATGTTATATGGACCATCTTATTGTTTAAACATTTTACTGGTGGAATATCTCACAAAGTTGTTTCAAACTAATCACAACCAATGCCAACAGTGTAGCACAGCTATGATTTTATTTCTAGCTACACATTAACAGAAGAGACACAAATTGGTACACTATTAAAATGTTAAGGACTTCCATCAAGTGAATGGATGTTCCAAGAAACTAGTTTATACCTGAGCTAAGCAAATGGGTGTGTTTTATACCCTTAATAGGACATAAATGCTTATTGTTAAACACTATTTATAAGGTATTTAATCATGGATTTATAGAGAAAAATTATTAGCGCCTTAAACTTTTAAACTTTATTTAGTCTATTTTTAAAAAATATCCCATGCTAAAACATCAAAAACATAATCTATAATAAACGGGTAAGAAGAGGTATATAAAGTCTTGTGTGTTTCATATAACCTTGTTTAAGGCTTAAAGGGCCACTGAACCCAATTTTTTTCTTAATGATTCAGATAGAGCATTCAATTTTAAGTAACTTTCTAATGTACTCCTATTATCACGTTTTCTTCGTTCTCTTGCTATTTTTATTTAAAAAACAGGAATGTAAAGCTTAGGAGCTGGACCATTTTTGGTTCAGAACCTTGGGTATGCTTGCTTATTGGTTTGCTAAATGTAGCCACCAATAAGCAAGTGCTATCCCTTAAAATGGTGGCATAATACAGGAATAATAAATATAAATATATATTTGTTTGCATTGTATCTGACCTTTTAAATATAACTGTATACTGGATTTTTCAGTATAAATTAATTTAAAGATTATACTAGGAGCTACAATATTGCCTATAAATGGATTTTCTTTCATGTAATTAGCAAGAGTCCATGAGCTAGTGACGTATGGGATATACATTCCTACCAAGAGGGGCAAAGTTTCCCAAACCTCAAAATGCCTATAAATACACCCCTCACCACACCCACAAATCAGTTTTACAAACTTTGCCTCCTATGGAGGTGGTGAAGTAAGTTTGTGCTAGATTCTACGTTATGCGCTCCGCAGCAGGTTGGAGCCCGGTTTCTCCTGTTAAGTGTAGTCAGTCCACGGGTCATCCATTACTTATGGGATTATATCTCCTCCCTAACAGGAAGTGCAAGAGGATCACCCAAGCAGAGGTGCTATATAGCTCCTCCCCTCTACGTCATACCCAGTCATTCTCTTGCACCTAACTAATAGATAGGACGTGTGAGAGGACTGTGGTTGTTAAACTTAGTTTTTTATTTCTTCAATCAAAAGTTTGTTATTTTAAACGGCACCGGAGTGTGTTGTTTCTTCTCAGGCAGCATTAGAAGAAGAATCTACCTGAGTTTGTCTATGATCTTAGCGGTCGTAACTAAGATCCACTTGCTGTTCTCGGCCATTCTGAGGAGTGAGGTAACTTCAGAACAGGGGATAGCAGGCAGGGCTCACCTGCAAGGAGGTATGTTGCAGTATATTATTTTCTAAGGAATGGAATTGACTGAGAAAATACTGCTAATACCGATGTAATGTAAGTGCAGCCTTAAATGCAGTAGTAGCGACTGGTATCAGGCTGATATGTATTTCTGGGGAATGGAATTTCACTAAGAAAATACTGTCTATATTTAAGTAATATTTGAGCCTACACTGCAGTGAAAGCGACTAGCAGCAGGCTTATTAATAACATTTCATAATTTCATTATTAAAACGTTTACTGGCATGTTAATCGTTTTTTTCTGAGGTACTTGGTGATAAAACTTTATGGGCATGATTTTTACTACATGGCTGTCGTTTGTTTCTGAATAAAATCAGTTTACTGAGCTTCCCCACTGTTGTAATATGAGTGGGAGGGGCCTATTTTAGCGCTTTATTGCGCAGTAAAAATTTAGTCACAGTCTTCCTATTTCTTCCTCCATGATCCAGGACGTCTCTACAGAGCTCAGGGGTCTCCAAAACTAGTTTTGAGGGAGGTAATCACTCACAGCAGACCTGTGATAGTGTGTTTTGACTGTGATAAAAACGTTAATATTAAATTGTTATTCGTTTTTGGGTATTAAGGGGTTAATCATCCATTTGCTGGTGGGTGCAATCCTTTGCTAACTTAATACATTTACTGTGAAAATTTGGTTGCTATAACTAATTTGGTTCATTGTTATTTCAACTGTGACAGTTTTTTGTGCTTCTTAAAGGCACAGTAGCGTTTTTTATATTGCTTGTAAATTTATTTGAAAAGTATTTTCCAAGCTTGCTAGTCTCATTGCTAGTCTGTTTAAACATGTCTGACACAGATGAATCTCTTTGTTCACTATGTTTAAAGGCCAATGTGGAGCCCAATAGAAATTTGTGTACTAATTGCATTGATGCTACTTGAAATAAAAGCCAATCTGTACATGTAAAGAAATTTTCACCAGACAACGAGGGGGAAGTTATGCCGACTAACTCTCCTCACGTGTCAGTACCTTCGCCTCCCGCTCAGGAGGTGCGTGATATTGTGGCGCCAAGTACATCAGGACGGCCCATACAAATCACTTTGCAAGACATGGCTAATGTTATGACTGAAGTACTATCTAAATTGCCAGAATTTAGGGGTAAACGCGATCACTCTGGGGTAAGAACAGAGTGCGCTGATAATAATAGAGCCATGTCTGATACTGCGTCACAATTTGCAGAACATGAGGACGGAGAGCTTCATTCTGTGGGTGACGGATCTGATCCAAGTAAACTGGACTCAGACATTTCAAATTTTAAATTTAAGCTTGAGAACCTCCGTGTATTACTAGGGGAGGTATTAGCGGCTCTGAATGATTGTAACACGGTTGCAATTCCAGAGAAAATATGTAGGCTGGATAAATATTTTGTGGTACCGGCGTGTACTGACGTTTTTCCTATACCTAAAAGGCTTACAGAAATTGTTAACAAGGAGTGGGATAGACCCGGTGTGCCTTTTTCACCCCCTCCTATATTTAGAAAAATGTTTCCAATAGACGCCACCACACGGGACCTATGGCAGACGGTCCCTAAGGTGGAGGGAGCAGTTTCTACTCTGGCTAAGCGCACCACTATCCCGGTGGAGGATAGCTGTGCTTTTTCAGATCCAATGGATAAAAAGTTAGAGGGTTACCTTAAGAAAATGTTTGTTCAGCAAGGTTTTATATTACAACCCCTTGCATGCATTGTGCCTGTCACGGCTGCGGCGGCATTCTGGTTTGAGTCTCTGGAAGAGACCCTTAGCACAGCTCCATTGGATGAGATTATAGACAAGCTTAAAGTCCTTAAGCTAGCTAATTCATTTATTTCGGATGCCGTAGTACATTTAACTAAACTTACGGCTAAGAATTCCGGATTCGCCATTCAGGCACGCAGAGCACTGTGGCTAAAATCCTGGTCAGCTGACGTTACTTCTAAATCTAAATTACTTAACATACCTTTCAAAGGGCAGACCTTATTCGGGCCCGGGTTGAAAGAAATTATCGCTGACATTACAGGAGGTAAAGGCCATGCCCTGCCTCAAGACAGAGCCAAACCTAAGGCTAGACAGTCTAATTTTCGTTCCTTTCGTAATTTCAAAGCAGGAGCAGCATCAACTTCCTCTGCACCAAAACAGGAAGGAGCTGTTGCTCGCTACAGACAAGGCTGGAGACCTAACCAGTCCTGGAACAAGGGCAAGCAGGCCAGGAAACCTGCTGCTGCCCCTAAGACAGCATGAATTGAGGGCCCCCGATCCGGGAACGGATCTAGTGGGGGCAGACTTTCTCTCTTCGCCCAGGCTTGGGCAAGAGATGTCCAGGATCCCTGGGCGTTAGAGATCATATCTCAGGGATATCTTCTGGACTTAAAATCCTCTCCCCCAAAAGGGAGATTTCATCTGTCAAGGTTGTCAACAAACCAAATAAAGAAAGAGGCGTTTCTACGCTGTGTACAAGATCTTTTACTAATGGGAGTGATCCATCCGGTTCCGCGGTCGGAACACGGACAAGGGTTTTACTCAAATCTGTTTGTGGTTCCCAAAAAAGAGGGAACTTTCAGGCCAATCTTGGATTTAAAGATCCTAAACAAATTCCTAAGAGTTCCATCGTTCAAAATGGAAACTATTCGGACAATTCTACCCATGATCCAAAAGGGTCAGTACATGACCACAGTGGATTTAAAGGATGCTTACCTTCACATACCGATTCACAAGGATCATTACCGGTATCTAAGGTTTGCCTTCCTAGACAGGCATTACCAGTTTGTAGCTCTTCCATTCGGATTAGCTACGGCTCCAAGAATCTTCACAAAGGTTCTGGGTGCTCTTCTGGCGGTACTAAGACCGCGAGGAATTTCGGTAGCTCCGTACCTAGACGACATTCTGATACAAGCTTCAAGCTTTCAAACTGCCAAGTCTCATACAGAGTTAGTACTGGCATTTCTAAGGTCGCATGGATGGAAGGTGAACGAAAAGAAGAGTTCTCTCTTTCCACTCACAAGAGTTCCCTTCTTGGGGACTCTTATAGATTCTGTAGAAATGAAGATCTACCTGACAGAAGACAGGTTAACAAAGCTTCAAAATGCATGCCGTGTCCTTCATTCCATTCAACACCCGTCAGTGGCTCAATGCATGGAGGTAATCGGCTTGATGGTAGCGGCAATGGACATAGTACCCTTTGCACGCCTACATCTCAGACCGCTGCAATTGTGCATGCTAAGTCAGTGGAATGGGGATTACTCAGACTTGTCCCCTACTCTGAATCTGGATCAAGAGACCAGAAATTCTCTTCTATGGTGGCTTTCTCGGCCACATCTGTCCAGGGGGATGCCATTCAGCATGCCGGACTGGACAATTGTAACAACAGACGCCAGCCTACTAGGTTGGGGCGCTGTCTGGAATTCTCTGAAGGCTCAGGGACAATGGAATCAGGAGGAGAGTCTCCTGCCAATAAACATTCTGGAATTGAGAGCAGTTCTCAATGCCCTTCTGGCTTGGCCCCAGTTAACAACTCGGGGGTTCATCAGGTTTCAGTCGGACAACATCACGACTGTAGCTTACATCAACCATCAGGGAGGGACAAGAAGCTCCCTAGCAATGATGGAAGTATCAAAGATAATTCGCTGGGCAGAGTCTCACTCTTGCCACCTGTCAGCAATCCACATCCCGGGAGTGGAGAACTGGGAGGCGGATTTCCTAAGTCGTCAGACTTTTCATCCGGGGGAGTGGGAACTTCATCCGGAGGTCTTTGCCCAAATTCTTCGACGTTGGGGCAAACCAGAGATAGATCTCATGGCGTCTCGACAGAACGCCAAGCTTCCTTGTTACGGGTCCAGATCCAGGGATCCGGGAGCGGTTCTGATAGATGCTTTGACAGCACCTTGGATCTTCGGGATGGCTTATGTGTTTCCACCCTTCCCGATGCTTCCTCGATTGATTGCCAGAATCAAACAGGAGAGAGCATCGGTGATTCTAATAGCGCCTGCGTGGCCACGCAGGACTTGGTATGCAGATCTAGTGGACATGTCATCCTGTCCACCTTGGTCTCTGCCTCTGAGACAGGACCTTCTGATCCAGGGTCCCTTCAAACATCAAAATCTAATTTCTCTGAAGCTGACTGCTTGGAAATTGAACGCTTGATTTTATCAAAACGTGGTTTTTCTGAGTCAGTAATTGATACCTTAATACAGGCTAGGAAGCCTGTTACCAGAAAGATTTACCATAAAATATGGCGTAAATACTTATATTGGTGCGAATCCAAGAGTTACTCATGGAGTATGGTTAGGATTCCTAGGATATTGTCTTTTCTACAAGAAGGTTTAGAAAAGGGTTTATCCGCTAGTTCCTTAAAGGGACAGATTTCAGCTCTGTCCATTCTTTTACACAAACGTCTGTCAGAAGTTCCGGACGTTCAAGCTTTTTGTCAGGCTTTAGCTAGGATCAAGCCTGTGTTTAAAACTGTTGCTCCACCATGGAGTTTGAACTTAGTTCTTAATGTTTTTACAGGGTGTTCCGTTTGAACCCCTTCATTCCATTGATATCAAGCTGTTATCTTGGAAAGTTCTGTTTTTAATGGCTATTTCCTCGGCTCGAAGAGTCTCTGAGTTATCTGCCTTAAATTGTGATTCTCCTTATCTGATTTTTCATTCAGACAAGGTAGTTCTGCGTACTAAACCTGGGTTCTTACCTAAGGTGGTCACTAACAGGAATATCAATCAAGAGATTGTTGTTCCATCTTTGTGTCCTAATCCTTCTTCGAAGAAGGAACGTCTTCTACACAATCTAGATGTAGTCCGTGCCTTGAAATTTTATCTACAGGCAACTAAGGATTTTCGACAAACGTCTTCCCTGTTTGTCGTTTATTATGGTCAGAGGAGAGGTCAAGAAGCTTCGGTTATCTCTCTCTCTTTTTGGCTTCGTAGCATAATACGTTTAGCCTATGAGACTGCTGGACAGCAGCCTCCTGAAAGAATTACAGCTCATTCTACTAGAGCTGTGGCTTCCACTTGGGCCTTTAAGAATGAGGCTTCTGTTGAACAGATTTGCAAGGCTGCAACTTGGTCTTCTCTTCATACTTTTTCCAAATTTTACAAATTTGACACTTTTGCTTCTTCGGAGGCTGTTTTTGGGAGAAAGGTTCTTCAGGCAGTGGTTCCTTCCGTATAAAGAGCCTGCCTGTCCCTCCCGTCATCCGTGTACTTTAGCTTTGGTATTGGTATCCCAGAAGTAATGATGACCCGTGGACTGACCACACTTAACAGGAGAAAACAAAATTTATGCTTACCTGATAAATTCCTTTCTCCTGTAGTGTGGTCAGTCCACGGCCCGCCCTGTTTTTATGGCAGGTCTAAATTTTTAAATTATACTCCAGTCACCACTGCACCCTTTGGCTTCTCCTTTCTCGTTGGTTCTCGGTCGAATGACTGGGTGTGACGTAGAGGGGAGGAGCTATATGGCAGCTCTGCTGGGTGAATCCTCTTGCACTTCCTGTTGGGGAGGAGTTAATATCCCAGAAGTAATGATGACCCGTGGAGCATAAATTTTGTTTTTAGATCCATTAAGAAGGCTATGTCTGTTATTCCTCCTTCTAGTAAATGTAAAAAGTCTTTTAAAACTTCTCATTTTTCAGATGAATTTTTAAATGAACATCATCCATTCTGATTCTGATAATGGTTCTTCTGGTTCAGAGGATTCTGTCTCAGAGGTTGATGCTGATAAATCTTCATATTTATTTAAAATGAAATTTATTCGTTCTTTACTTAAAGAAGTCCTAATTGCATTAGAAATTGAGGATTCTGGTTCTCTTGATACTAAATCTAAACGTTTAGATAAGGTTTTTAAATCTCCTGTAGTTATTCCAGAAGTTTTTCCTGTCCCTAGTGCTATTTCTGAAGTAATTTCCAGGGAATGGAATAATTTGGGTAATTAATTTACTCCTTCTAAACGTTTTAAGCAATTATATCCTGTGCCATCTGACAGATTAGAGTTTTGGGACAAAATCCCTAAAGTTGATGGGGCTGTCTCTACTCTTGTTAAGCGTACTATTCCTACGGCAGATGGTACTTCCTTAAGGATCCTTTAGATAGGAAAATTGAATCCTTTCTAAGAAAAGCTTACTTGTGTTCAGGTAATCTTCTTAGACCTGCTATATCTTTAGCGGATGTTGCTGCAGCTTCATCTTTTGGTTAGAAGCTTTAGCGCAACAAGTAACAGATCATAATTCTCATAGCATTTTTATTCTTCAACATGCTAATAATTTTATTTGTAATACCATCTTTGATATCATTAGAGTTGATGTCAGGTATATGTCTCTAGCTATTTTAGCTAGAAGAGCTTTATGGCTTAAGACTTGGAATGCTGTTATGTCTTCTAAGTCTACTCTGCTTTCCCTTTCTTTCCAGGGTAATGATCGTTTTCATTCCTTTTGTCACAACAAGGAACAAAAACCTGATCCTTCATCCTCAGGAGTGGTATCAGTTTGGAAACCATCTCCAGTCTGGAATAAATCCAAGCCTTTTAGAAAATCAAAGCCAGCTCCTAAGTCCACATGAAGGTGCGGCCCTCATTCCAGCTCAGCTGGTAGGGGGCAGATTACGTTTTTTCTAAGAAATTTGGATCAATTCCGTTCACAATCTTTGGATTCAGAACATTGTTTCAGAAGGGTACAGAATTGGCTTCAAGATAAGGCCTCCTGCAAAGAAATTTTTTCTTTCCCGTGTCCCAGTAAACCCAGCGAAGGCTCAAGCATTTCTGAAATGTGTTTCAGATCTAGAGTTGACTGGAGTAATTTTGCCAGTTCCAGTTCTGGAACAGGGACTGGGGTTTTATTCAAATCTCTTCATTGTACCAAAGAAGGAAAATTCCTTCAGACCAGTTCTGGATCTAAAAATATTGAATCGTTATGTAAGGATACCAACATTCAAAATGGTAACTGTAAGGACTATCCTGCCTTTTGTTCAACAAGGGCATTATATGTCTACTATGGATTTACAGGATGCATATCTGCATATTCCGATTCATCCAGATCACTATCAGTTTCTGAGATTCTTTTTCCTAGATAAGCATTACCAGTTTGTGGCTCTGCCGTTTGGCCTAGCTACAGCTCCAAGAATATTTTTCGAAGGTTCTCGGTGCCCTTCTGTCTGTAATCAGAGAACAGGGTATTGTGGTATTCCTTATTTGGACGATATCTTGGTACTTGCTCAGTCTTCTTATTTAGCAGAATCTCATTCGAATCGACTTGTGTTGTTTCTTCAACATCATGGTTGGAGGATCAATTTACCAAAAAGTTCATTGATTCCTCAGACTTAGGTAACCTTTTTAGGTTTTCAGATAGATTCAGTATCCATGACTCTATCTTTGATAGACATGAGACATCTAAAGTTGATATCAGCTTGTCGAAACCTTCAGTCACAATCTTTCCCTTCGGTAGCCTTATGCATGGAAATTCTAGGTCTTATGACTGCGGCATCGGAGGCGATTCCCTTTGCTCGTTTTCACATGCGGCCTCTTCAGCTCTGTATGCTGAACCAGTGGTGCAGGGATTACACAAAGATATCTCAATTAATATCTTTAAAACCGATTGTACAACACTCTCTGACGTGGTGGACAGATCACCATCGTTTAGTTCAGGGGGCTTCTTTTGTTCTTCCGACCTGGACTGTATTTTCAACAGATGCAAGTCTTACAGGTTGGGGAGCTGTGTGGGGGTCTCTGACAGCACAAGGGGTTTGGGAATCTCAGGAGGTGAGATTACCGATCAATATTTTGGAACTCCGTGCAATTTTCAGAGCTCTTCAGTCTTGGCCTCTTCTGAAGAGAGAATCGTTCATTTGTTTTCAGACAGACAATGTCACAACTGTGGCATACATCAATCATCAAGGAGGGACTCACAGTCCTCTGGCTATGAAAGAAGTATCTCAAATTCTGGTTTGGGCGGAATCCAGCTCCTGTCTAATCTCTGCGGTTCATATTCCAGGAATAGACAATTGGGAAGCGGATTATCTCAGTCGCCAAACGTTGCATCCGGGCGAATGGTCTCTTCACCCAGAGGTATTTCTTCAGATTGTTCAAATGTGGGAACTTCCAGAAATAGATCTGATGGCTTCTCATCTAAACAAGAAACTTCCCAGGTATCTGTCCAGATCCCGGGATCCTCAGGCAGAGGCAGTGGATGCATTGTCACTTCCTTGGAAGTATCATCCTGCCTATATGTTTCCGCCTCTAGTTCTTCTTCCAAGAGTAATCTCCAAGATTCTGAAGGAATGCTCGTTTGTTCTGCTGGTAGCTCCAGCATGGCCTCACAGGTTTTGGTATGCGGATCTTGTCCGGATGGCCTCTTGCCAACCGTGGACTCTTCCGTTAAGACCAGACCTTCTGTCGCAAGGTCCTTTTTTCCATCAGGATCTGAAATCCTTAAATTTAAAGGTATGGAGATTGAACGCTTGATTCTTGGTCAAAGAGGTTTCTCTGACTCTGTGATTAATTCTATGTTACAGGCTCGTAAATCTGTATCTAGAGAGATATATTATAGAGTCTGGAAGACTTATATTTCTTGGTGTCTTTCTCATCATTTTTTCTGGCATTCTTTTAGAATTCCGAGAATTTTACAGTTTCTTCAGGATGGTTTAGATAAAGGTTTGTCCGCAAGTTCCTTGAAAGGTCAAATCTCTGCTCTTTCTGTTCTTTTTCACAGAAAGATTGCTAATCTTCCTGATATTCATTGTTTTGTACAAGCCTTGGTTCGTATTAAACCTGTCATTAAGTCAATTTCTCCTCCTTGGAGTTTGAATTTGGTTCTGGGGGCTCTTCAAGCTCCTCCGTTTGAACCTATGCATTCATTGGACATTAAATTACTTTCTTTGAAAGTTTTGTTCCTTTTGGCCATCTCTTCTGCCAGAAGAGTCTCTGAATTGTCTGCTCTTTCTTGTGAGTCTCCTTTTCTGATTTTTCATCAGGATAAGGCAGTGTTGCGAACTTCTTTTGAATTTTTACCTAAGGTTGTGAATTCCAACAACATTAGTAGAGAAATTGTAGTTCCTTCATTTTGCCCTAATCCTAAGAATTCTAAGGAGAAATCATTGCATTCTTTGGATGTTGTTAGAGCTTTGAAATATTATGTTGAAGCTACTAAGACTTTCCAAAAGACTTCTAGTCTATTTGTCATCTTTTCCGGTTCTAGAAAAGGCCAGAAAGCTTCTGCCACTTCTTTGGCATCTTGGTTGAAATCTTTAATTCATCATGCCTATGTTGAGTTGGGTATAACTCCGCCTCAGAGGATTACAGCTCATTCTACTAGGTCAGTTTCTACTTCCTGGGCGTTTAGGAATGAAGTTTCGGTTGATCAAATTTGCAAAGCAGCAACTTGGTCTTCTTTGCATACTTTTACTAAATTCTAACATTTTGATGTCTTTTCTTCTTCTGAAGCAGTTTTTGGTAGAAAAGTACTTCAGGCAGCTGTTTCAGTTTGAATCTTCTGCTTATGTTTTCATTTAAACTTTATTTTGGGTGTGGATTATTTTCAGCAGGAATTGGCTGTCTTTATTTTATCCCTCCCTCTCTAGTGACTCTTGCGTGGAAAGATCCAAATCTTGGGTAGTCATTATCCCATACGTCACTAGCTCATGGACTCTTGCTACTTACATGAAAGAAAACATAATTTATGTAAGAACTTACCTGATAAATTAATTTCTTTCATATTAGCAAGAGTCCATGAGGCCCACCCTTTTTTGTGGTGGTTATGATTTTTTTGTATAAAGCACAATTATTCCAATTCCTTATTTTTTATGCTTTCGCACTTTTTTCTTATCACCCCACTTCTTGGCTATTCGTTAAACTGATTTGTGGGTGTGGTGAGGGGTGTATTTATAGGCATTTTGAGGTTTGGGAAACTTTGCCCCTCCTGGTAGGAATGTATATCCCATACGTCACTAGCTCATGGACTCTTGCTAATATGAAAGAAATGAATTTATCAGGTAAGTTCTTACATAAATTATGTTATTTTTATTTTTCTCGCCATGAAGCAGCAACCTTTTCATTATTTATTCAGGTTGTTCAAAAAAACACAGCATTAACAAGAAATTTATGGTAATGTTTCTGTGATTAAACGTACCAAAGGCTCCACTGGTGCTTTCCACTGCCGTGAAGTACTTCACTATTGGCTGCAGGAACTCAGAGCCTATCCAGAGGTGATAAGGGTGTATTTCTTTTTGTTCTAAACACAAAGGCCTCTATTTACCAAGCTGCTGAGGCAAGTCTGGAAATTGCGAGTGAAGATTGTATGGTCTTTGGAACTCGGGTGGACAGGTGCCCCAGCTGGGAACCTTGTCTGCCTAATATTTTTTAGTAAAATGAACCTTATGTGTCTATGCTTAAAGATATCTATACTATTAGGAAGTACTGATGTTTATGTCCCTTTTTAAACATTTGCTGTTTTTGTATTGAAGAGAAAGTTTAGTTGTTTGTCATTGTCTATTTTCTTCTTAAATGGAGAGCCCACAGCTGCATTCATTACTTTTGGGAATTAAGAACCTGGCCACCAGGAGGAGGCAAAGACACCCCAGCCAAATGCTTAAATACTCCTCCCAGTCCCCTCATCCCCCAATCATTCTTTGCCTTTCGTCCCAGGAGGTTGGCAGAGAAGTGTCAGGATTTTTAATTTTTGTTTTTTGTCTCTTATGGAGGGTAGTACTCTTCGGCATGGGACAGGAGTTTTAAGTAGTCCTGTTAGTCTCTCAGTGAGGGCTTGGATGAAAGTTAGAGTCCGGAAATGCAGGGAGAGTCTTTCTGTGAAACCATCCCAACTCATATTAACAGCTCCTCAAGCAATCAGTCTCAGTGAGTCTCTGTTAGTATCTTGGAATCGAGGGTTAATATCTCATGAGGGGGGGTTTATAATCATGTTTCTTATGATTCAACCTGCTTATGTGTGATGTTTATGGGCTCGTGGTTGGAACTTTGAGGCCTTTGGAAGTGACGTGGCCTTCTGGTTGGGCGCGATTTTTTTGGACTATACGGTTCACCTTGTGTTTGGGCATTGTTACGCTCTGTTCCATATTTCCGCATTCCTGAAGTGTCGCAAAGGAGATATTCTAGTCCGCAGGGGTCTGATCATAGGAGGTGGTGAGTCCCCCAGCCATTGTGGGTGTAAGGTGCCGTTTTTGTTTAAATACTTTAGTTTATATTGATATTTCCTCTATCCAGTTATGGAGGATTCTGATGCTGAGACTGTGCTCATTTCTGATTTAGTTACGGAGGATTCTGATACCGAGACTATTTTAATTTCATATTCTGTAACCGGTGATGACTCCGGATTGGCCTCGTTGACACATGTCGACCAGTTTTGTTCTGAATGCCATATGAGAACACCTGGTTCCTCGGAATCGGGACTGTGGAGCCATCCGTCTCTGGGGGCCCCGTCCTCCAAGAGGCGAGTTCCCTACCTATTCATACTTCTACACATGCAGGTAACCCGGTCTTTGGTTCCTCCATGTGGGGTGGCGTGTTCCCCCCCCTGGTGGTTGCAGCATGTTTTCGCTTCCAGATAATGTTAGCGATGGTCTGTCTGCAGAGTCCAGACGTTCATTTGAGGTAGTGTTCATGCCTTATTGTCCTGGGTCTTCCGCCTTGGGGTGGGCCTCTACAGTTCCCCACGGGTGTAACTGTTTCAAAATGTTGTGCCTTTCGTTACAGGATTGCGTGCCTTAGCGTGTTGCTTAAACATCTTTTTCAGTTATTGAATGACCCTATCGTTACCAGATATGGGGACTTTCAGTCTGATAATTCGAATGGTGCACCTCGTTAGACATGTGGAGTTATCTCCCTGTTTTTCATTTATTTAAGATCTTTCCCAGTTGTTTGTAAGATAGGTCTCCATTTGGCTTGTACTGCGGGCAGGCCTGTGTCTTTTTTGGGTTGCCTTATATTTTATTTCGTATCCGATGGGATGTCTTTTATTTGTGTTTGCTTCCTTCGGGAACCATCTGGGATCGATACTCTGTTACTTCTTCGGAAGTAGTTTGGACCTGGTAGTCCAATGTTTAATAATGTCTTTTTTCCTTTTTTTTCCCCTGTGTGGGAGAATTTATGCAGCTTGCCGGTTAGGACCCTGAGTACAGGCTGGTCCTGTGGGGTTTGTTTGGTTTTGTGGCTGTTCAGACACGTGGCGCTGTTTCTACTGGATCGGTAGTAGCGCTAAGTGCTCAAGTTATCATTGTTTTTTTCTGTTCAACTAAGCATTCAAGAGGACCTGTGGGTTCACGAGGCGGAAAAAGGATTGTTTCAGTCCTTTATAGCCTTCAGTCATGAATGACAGTGCAGGGGAATGTTCCGCTGCGTCACTCTGACATCTGATTTCATCAGAGCCTAGAGTTCCTCCTCCATGTGGGGGGGGCTGGCGGGTGTAGTGCCCCGTTGCCACTGGTTTTTTGGCCTTCAATTTTTAAGCTCCTGGATGGTCCTATGGGGCTTGATCCAACAGCTTGTATGGATAGCTGTTCAGCATGCGGAAGGTTTTGTATTTTGAAACCTATTGCAGTTTTTGGCACCTTTAAAGGGATGCGTGTCAGCTGTTTCTAGTGTATCTAGATGTGGCTCTTACTCGAGGCCGTGTAAGGTCTATCTGAGTTATGAGACCTTGGGTCTTCTTCCATTGTCTCTGGGTGGGTTAGATCTCCTTTTGGGGATCTGTGTTCCGGACGTTGGTAAATCCCTGTGGGGACTTGATTAGCTCGAGTTTTTCCGGAGCTGGAATGGTTTAGCACCTCTCTCCCCTGTGTCTTCTGCCTGTGTGGAGGTGATGGGGAGACTAGCACTGCTAGTAGGGTTTTGGGAACTTCGAGGTATCCCTTCTGTTGTCCTGTGGCCTTGTGAAGTCTCATCATTTGACTTCTAGCCTTGCTCCTTGGAGAGTTGGACTTTATCTAGGGGTGGTGCCTTCATTTGGTGGGAGCTTTCGAGTTCTCTGTGCTGTCTGGATTTTCTGGATATGCTCTATTCCTTTTGTCTGGCTTTTTGGCCAGTCAGAGTGTTTAGTTCCAAGGTATAGTTGCCTGAACTATTAGGTACCTGAACCTGTTTTTTCTTCCTGAGTCTTCCTCTTTCTGGGGCTTCGTTCTTGTCCCAGTTTTGAGTTGTTTGGATCTCAGAGCTGGTCGGGATGTTCCACGGTGTTGGGAACTGGGGCTATGTCCTTGCTCCACTTACCTGACTGGGTCAGGGTTATCTGAGTATTTATTACTCCTTGCCACATAGTAACCCGTGTCATATGGGGTTAGCTGGGTTGCTTGTGCCTCAAGAATGGTGGGTTTCTACCCAGCGGCTGGCGCTGGATTCCAGTTTCTGGTGTGCCTTAGGGTTGCATTCCCCTGTTAGTTTGCCAGTGTACCCGTGGATTCTCTGCTCTGCGGGCAAATGGGTTGGCTGTGCCTCTGTTAGGCAAACTACTTGTGTGGGGGTCCTTTCTAGGATATTTGCAGAGAAATTTTTCTTCCCATTCAGCCAGTGGCTTCGGGCCTTGAGGACGGTTATTACCCTTCCGGCCTCTTCTCTTTTTCTTTAGGGGATATTCACTTCTTCGGGAGAGGGAGTCCTTACTAGGGGCTGCTCCTGGACGGGAAGTGGAAGGTGGAATCTTGCTGGTTCCATATCAGACTGTTGGGCCTTGTTTTGATAGATCCTTGGGTCTATGGCCTTGTCTGTTTTCAGAGTTGGGTTGTACTTGTACTCTGGGGGATGGCTCTTCCATTTTTACGCTTGTTCCTGTACCAGTTTCGGGATCTTTGTTCCCTTATATTGGTGGCCCAGCTGGGTCTGCAGGTCAGGATGCCTGAGTGGCCTATGGGGCACAGTATCCTTTGTGATGTGTGAGCTTGCTTAGTCTATTCTGATTCAGTCTGCTAGGAGATGGGTTTTCCTTGCTCCTTTGACAGGAGAAGGTTTCCTCTTCCTTCGGGTTCTGAGGGTATTGTCTCCTCCTTGGGGAGGCCTCAATGGAGCTTTGTGTTCCCTTTTTAGGGACCTGTGAGTAGGTCCGGCGGCTTAGGTTGCCTGGAGCGTGCCCTCTGTCAGGGTTTTTTTTTGTGCGGTCTGTTTCTTGATTTCTGCTTCTTCCTTACAGCTAGCTGGACAGCTAGCTCGGTGGTGTTATGCACTGTGGCTGCTCTGCACTGTAGCAAAGCGAGGGTTGTAAGCTCGATCCCCGGCGAGGTCTACTCAACCTTTTGAGGTTATGAGCAGCGCCTTGAGTCCCTTAAGGGGGATTAGCCGCGCTTTACAAGAGCATTCATGTTTTAGCTCCCTCTGTGTTCTCAAACTTGGGGTTTTGCCTGGGTCTATTACACTCTCTTTCATAGTGGAATACTTGGGTATTCTATGGGCAGGTGCTGGGAGGACTTTGCCTCCTTGGTTCCGTTCCATGCTTGCATGTCTTTTCGGTCTCCGTGCCCGGTGTTATCCCGGGTTTCGCCTGGTATAGGCATAGCCTCCTTCCCTGTTTGGGTTCATTTGGGTCTCTGATTACTGGGCCCACTCTTGGAGGTGCTGTTTTTTCCATTGAGGGACTTTTCAGTTTCCTCGGTCCTCCTTTGCCTTGTTCCCTTTGGGGATTTTGGCTGGTTTACCCTTGATTTGTGAGGGGTGAATGGTCGGGGACCATCTGTTGGGCGACAGTGTCTCTTGGTGGACTGTTGGCTCAGTCAAGTACATTTTTCGGTCTCTAACTTGGCTCTGGACTGGCTGCGAGTCAGTGTCACTGGGGCTTTTCCTTTGAAATTTTTTTCTCTGCTTCGGACGAAGTGGGATTTTTATTTGGTAGAGGTTCAGGCCTGTTGCTCTCAGTATGGGCCGCCTGTGTACCCTCCTCTCTTGGCATTCAGTGTCCTCTATAGCTTGGGTATTGTTTTCCCAAAAGTAATGAATGCAGCTGTGGACTCTTTCCATTTAAGAAGAAAAACATAAATTATGCTTACCTGATAATTTCCTTTTCTTCTGATGGAAAGAGTTCACATCTCCCTCCATTTTATGTGAGACATCCTTATATTCTTCTGGCACATTTTCACCCTGATATTTCTTCTACTGTTCCTTGTTCCTCGGCAGAATGACTGGGGGATGAGGGGAGTAAGAGGAGTATTTAAGCCTTTGGCTGTGGTGTCTTTGCCTCCTCCTGGTGGCCAGGTTCTTAATTCCCAAAAGTAATGAATGCAACTGAACTCTTTCCATCAGAAGAAAAGGAAATGATCAGGTATGCATAATTTATGTTTTTTTCCTATGTAACTGGTTTTTGTAATGCTTTTACTTTCTGTTGTAGGCAAAGATGTTGGGGAAACCATTCTCTATTATGGCTGTCGACATGAAAACGAAGATTACCTTTACAAAGAAGAACTGGCTCGATTTCATAAAGATGGCATTCTTACTGAGCTAAATGTTGCCTTCTCTCGGGACCAGTCACAGAAGGTATGTGAGTTGTGCATGAAGTTTGTCATTGCTCCATACAAAAACAAACTAGAAAATGCTTAGACTTCATATGGAGAGTGCTAAAGTAGATGGTATAAAGGAGTTGCATTACTGCACTGTAGTCTCGTTACGCACCATCCTATTCCTGCTGGTGTTGTATGCCACATAAGGTAATAAACATTTTATTATTTGTACTTTTATGTTAAAGTCTATTGCTTTTTTATTTTACAGGTATATGTCCAGCATCTGCTAAAGAAAAATAAAGAGAGCGTTTGGAAACTGATCAATGATGACAATGCCCACATTTACATTTGCGGGTGAGTCTTTGCTTTTTGACTGTTTGACTTTGCATTTTATTTTTATTTTTTATGCTATCCTTGTAAAATAGACTCTGTATTCTGTACTGTAAATATTACTAGTACCCTCCGCATCAATAAGTCTAGTGCTCGTTTCTGTTACCTAATAGTGAAAGGAAAAAATATTCCGGATGGTCATTCTTTAATATTTTATATATATGATAACGCAAGAAGACAGGGTCACAGTGTGGCTCCTTTTATCTTTGTAGAATCTAGGGTAATACCCTTGGAAGGGGGTTATGGAACAGGGGGGATTTTATTATGCATAATATCGTTTATTGTGTTTTCTGCCGAACTTGTGTGAGACGAGGCTCTGTCAGTGTGGAACAGTCAGTTCATTAGCGAGAGATGAGGCGGGCTTTTTTGGCCTCTCACTCACTCTCTCTCTCTCATACTCTCTCACTCTCTCTCACTCTCTTTCACTCTCTCTCACTCTCTCTCACTCTCTTTCACTCTCTCTCACTCTCACACACTCTCTCTCACTCTCACACACTCTCACACACTCTCTCTCTCACTCTCTCACACTCTCTCTCACACTCTCTCTCTCTCTCTCTCTCTCCTATAAATACACCTCCCACCTCACTCATACCTTAGTTTTTACAAACTTTGCCTCCTATGGAGGTGGTGAAGTAAGTTGTACTTGATTTCTTCGGTGATAGGCGCTTCTAAGCATTCTGAAGCCCAATTCCTCTGAGTACAGTGTTTGTCAGAGGGATGTGAAGGGAGTATTGTCTATTGATTTTATGATTTCACCCACGGGAAATCTATTCAAAGGCTCTCTGTAATCGGTCACAGGGATTCATCCCCTGCCTCCCTTTTCAGATCGACGTTATAGTCCTATACCATTACCTCTGCTGATATTTTTCAGTACTGGTTTGGCTGTCTGCTATATGTGGATGGGTGTCTTCTGGTAAGTATGTATCATTTTTTAAGACACTTTCAGCTATGTTTGTCGCTTTATATTATATTATATTGTAAAGTTTTAAATATATGCGTTTGCTTATATTTGCCATGAGTCAGGTCTATGTATATTTCCCTTTTTCTTCTTAAATGGAAAGAGTCCACAGCTGCATTAATTACTTTTGGGAAATAAGAACCTGTCCACCAGCCAATAGCTTAAATATTCCTCCCACTCCCCTCCTCCCCCAGTCATTCTTTGCCTTTCGTCCCAGGAGGTTGGCAGAGACGTGTCAGGATTTTTAATTTTTGTTTTTTGTCTCTTATGGAGGGTAGTATTCTTCGGCATGGGACAGGAGTTTTAAGTAGTCCTGTCAGTCTCTCAGTGAGGGTTTGGATGAAAGTTTGGAGATGCAGGGAGAGTCTTTCTGCAAAACCATCCAGACTCATATTAACAGCTCCTCAAGCAGTCGGCGTTGTTGAACTTTGCTCCGTTGCCTGCTTTCTTCTCTCAAGTCCATGGCGGAGGCGATGCTACTATTCGTCACACTTGAAAGGCTGTGTTCCTGTTCCACAGCGTTGATTCCGGTAAGATCGTTTAATTTTACTTTATCGTCTATGTACTGTAATGTGAATGTTTTCCCCGGAGGTTACACAGTTTTGCGGATCTAACTATATGACATAAGGGTCTCAGTGAGTCTCTGTTAGTATCTTGGAATCGAGGGTTAATATCTCCTATGGGGGGGTTATTGAACGGGGGGGGTTATAATCATGTTTATGTGATTCAACCTGCTTATGTGTGATGTTTATGGGCTTGTGGTTGGAACTTTGAGGCATTTGGAAGTGACGCAGTCTTTTGGTTGGGCGTGCTTTTTTGGACTTTTCGTTTCACCTTGTGTTTGGACGTGGTTACGTTCCGTTCCCCATTTCCGCATTCCTGACTGTGTGGCGAAGGAGATATTCTAGTCCGCAGGGGTCTGGTCATAGGAGGTGGTGAGTGCCCCAGCCATTGTGGGTGCTGTTTTTGTTTTCATACTTTAGACCATATTGATATTTCCTCTATCCAGTTATGGAGGATTCTGATGCTGAGACACTGCTAATTAAAGATTCAATTACAGAGGCTTCTGATACCGAGTCTATTTTGATTTCAGATTCTGTGTCCGGTGACAAATCCAGATTGGCCTAGTTGACACATGTCGACCAGTTTTGTTCCGTATGCCATTTTAAAGCACCTTGTTGCTCGAGGAATCAAGGGATTACTGAGCCATCTGCCTCTGGGGGTCCTGTGTTCCCTCCAGAGGTTGCAGCACGTTTTCGCTTCCACATAATGTTGGCGATTGTTCGTCTGCAGAGTACAGACGTTTCTTTGAGAATTTGCTTGTGCCCTATTGTCCCGGGCGTTCGGGTGTAACTGTCCCTGAGTGTTGTGCCTTTCGTTACAGGATTGTGCGACTTTGCGTATTGCTCAGACATGTTTTTCAGTTATTGAATGACCCTATCGTTACCAGATACTGGGATTTTCAGTCTGCTAATTCGAATGGGGCACCTCATTAGACATTTGGGCAATCTCCTGATTGTCGATTGTTTGAGATCTTTCCCAGTTTTTGAAAGATAGGGCTCCGTTTGACTGGTCCTGCTGGTAGGCCTGTGCTTTTTTTGAGCGTTAACCTCCAGGTTGCCTTATATTTTATTTATATACGATGGGATGTCTTTTATTTGTTTTTGTTTCCTTCGGGAACTTTCTTGGATTGATACTCTTTATTACTTCTTCAGAAGTTGTTTTGGACATGTTAGTCCTATGTTAAATATGTCTGTTTTCTGTTTTTTCCCCTATGAGGGAGAATTTATGCAGCTTGCCGGTTAGGACCCTAGGTGCAGGCTGGTCCTGTTGGGTTTGTTCGGTCTTGCGGCTGTTCAAACATGTGGCACTGTTCTGCTCGGCTGGTTCGGTAGAAGCGCTGAGTGCACAGGTTATCATTGTTTTTTCATGTTCAACTAAGCATTCAAGATTACCTGTGAGTCCATGAGGCGGGAAGGATTGTTCCAGTCCTTATAGCCTTCAGTCATAGATGGCCAGACAGGGGGGTTTCCCGCTGCGTCACTCTGACATCTGATTTCATCAGAACCTAGAGCCTCCCATGTGGTGGAGGGTTGGAGGGCTTAACACCCCTTACCATAGTTGAGCGGTTTGACCTTCATTTTTAGGCCTTTGGATTTGTCCTTTTGGGCTTGCTCCAACAGCTTGTACAGGATAGCTGTCTAGCATGCGGAAGGTTTGCAGTTTGAAACCAGTTGCAGCTCTTCACACCTTGCAGGTGTACGCGTAAGCTGTTTATAGTGTCTATATGGGTCTTCTTCCATTGTCTCCGGGTGAGTTAGATCTCCTTTTAGGGATCTGTGTTTCCGTGTGATGGTTGTTCCCTGCGGGGACTTTGTTTAGCTCTGGGTTTTCCGGAGCTTGGTAGGCTTTAGTGCCTTTTTTCTTCCTTGTGTCTTTATCTTGTGCAGAGGTGATAGGGAGACTAATCCTGCTAGTAGGATTTTTTTTTTACCTCGAGGTATCCCTTGGTTGTCCTGAGGCTTTGAGAAGTATCTTCATACGATTTCTAGAATTGCTCCTTGGAGTGTTGGACTTTAGATAGGGGGTAGTTCCTTCCTTTGGTCGGGGCTTTCGAGTTCTTCTCACTATCCGGATTCTCTGGATATGCATACATATCCCTTGTGTCTGGCTTTTTGGCCAGTTGGGTTGTTAAGTTTTAGGGTAAGGTTTGCCTAAACTATTAGGTGCCCGGACCTGTTTTTCTCCCTGAGACTTCCGGTTGCTGAAGCTTCGCTTGGCCTTTTTCATGACCCAGTTTTGGGTGGTTTTGGAATCCTGGATCTCAGGGCTATTCAGGGTGTTCCACGGTTGTGGGAACTTGGGCTACGTCCTTACTCCATCTACCTGACCTGTCATGGTTGGCCAGGTTTTCAGAGTATTTTTTACTCTTTGCCACAAGAGTAGCTCATGTCATCTAGTGATAACTGTGTGGCTTGCGCCTCAAGGGTTATTAGTTCATACCTAGCTTCTGGCGCTGGATGTCCAATTTCTGGTGCGCCTTAGGGTTGCATTCCCCTGGTCAGCTTGGCAGTGTTCCCATGGATTCCCTGCTCTGCAGACGAATGGGTTGGCTGTGCCTCTGCTTGGCATGCTACTTGTAGGGGGGTCCTTTTGAAGGACATCTGTGTTAGGAATTTATCTTCCCATTAGCCGGTGGTTTCGGGCCTTGAGGGGTTGTTGCCCTTCCGGCATCATCCCTTTTCTTTAGGGGATATTCTCCTCCCTATTCAGATGGAGTCATTGCTTGGGGCTTCTCCTGGATGGGAGGCGGAAAGGTGGGATTGTTTCCCCCTGGGGTCTTGCTGGCTCCAAGTCAGACTTGCTGGGCCTTTGTTTTGATAGATCCATTCCTTAGGTCTTTGGCCTTGTTGTCTGTTTTCAGAGTCGGGTTGTACTTGAACTCTGTGGGGATGGCTGTGCTATCTTTACGCTCGTTCCTGTTACTTGATTTTTATTTATTTTTTGTTCCCCTGTTTGGAATCCCAGAGGCTGGGTTGGTTCAGATGGGTGTGGGTCTGCAGGTCAGGATGGCCGAGCGGTCTAAGGCGTTGCGTTCAGGTCACAGTCTTCTCTGGATGTGTGGGCTCGTTGAGTCTATCCTGTTAGCTCAGTCTGCTAAGGTATAGATTTTCCTTTCAACTTGCTCCATTGATTTCAGAAGAAGGTTTACTCTTCCTTCGGGTTTTGAGGGTATACGCTCCTTCTCGGGGGGCCTCGATTGAGGTTTTGTGTTCCCCTTTTTAGGGACCTGTGTGTAGGTCTGGTGACTTGGGTTGCCTGAAGCATGTCCTCTGTCCGGGGGATGCTTTTGCGGTCTGTTTCATGCTTGACTGCTTCTTCTTCCTCGCAAGTACCCTCTGTGTCGTCCTGTTATGGATTCTGTGTTCTCAAACTTGGGGTTTTTCACCTGGGTATATTGCACACTTTTTCATGGTCGAGTGCCTTGGTATTCTATGGTCGGACACTGGGAGGACTTTGCCTCTTTAGTTGTATTCCGTGCTTGCAGGATGTTGGAGACACGTCTGTTCTGTGTCTGTGCCCGGTCTTATCCCGGGTTTCTCTTGGTATAGGCGTGGCCTCCTTTACCTGTTTGGGTCCCTTTGGGTCTCTGTGAACTGGGCTCACTCTTGGAGGTGTTCTTTTTTGTATTAGGGGACCTTTTGGTTTCCTTGGTTCTACTTTGCCTTGTTCCCTTGGGGGTTTCGGCTGGTGCCCCCTTCATTTGTGGGGGTGAGCAGTGGGGGACCGTCTGTTGGGCGACGGTGTCTCCTGGAGGACTGTTGGCTCAGTTGAGTCAGTTTGCGGTCTCTAGTTTTGCTTCTGGACTAACTGCGAGTCAGTGTCATTGGGGTTTTTCCTCTTAAAATTTTCTCAACTAATCATTTTTTTTTTATTGGGTTAAGGTTCAGGCCTGGTGCCCTCAGTATGGGCCGCCTATTGTACCCTCCCGTCTTGGCATTCAGTGTCCTCTATAGCTTGGGTATTGTTTTCCCAAAAGTAATTAATGCAGCTGTGAACTCTCTCCATTTAAGAAGAAAAACATAAATTATGCTTACCTGATAATTTCCTTTTCTTCTGATGGAAAGAGTCCACAGCTTTTAAAAATGTTTCTGTATATAACCCCTCTTCCTTTAATGCTTCTGGTTCTCTTTATATTTTTAAGAGCTATGGTGCTTATTTTCTTACATCTTACTTTAGCATAAGCATTTTTCCCATTCCTGAAACTGCTATATGTGGAAATTGGATATTTTGTTTAAATTTTTTTTTTTCTTTTTACATTTTGCAAGATGTCTGTCTGATATTGCTGTAGAAACCATGCTGCCTGAACACAGTTCTACCAAAGAACTGTCTGTTGTAAATTAGCTGATGTTATTTCTTCAGCTCAATTATGTGGCATTTGTCATGACAAGCTGTTGAATGCTGATAATGTTTCTATTAGTACAAATACATTGTCTGTTGTTCCTTCAACATCTAATGTACCTGATATTCCTGCAGATGTAAAGAATTCTATTGCTGCAGCTATAGAAAAGGCTATGTCTGTTATTCTGCCTTCAAATAAACATAAAAGGTCTTTGAAAACTTCTCATAATTTTGATGAAATTTGTATTGACCGACAACATACTGAAGTATCCTCTGCTGATAAGGATATCTCTGATTCAGAGGATCCTGAATCAGATTCTGAAATTGACAAATCTTTCTATCTGTTTAAGATTGATTATATTCGTTCTTTGTTGAAGGAAGTGTTGGTTACTTTGGGTATTAAAGAGTCTAGTTCTCTTGATAACAAAGCCAGTAAACGTTTAAATTCTGTTTTTAAACATCCAAAGTTTGCTCCTGGTTTTTCCTATTCCAGATGCTGTTTCTGATATGATTACTAAGGAATGGTCTAAGCCTGGTTCTTCTTTTAATCTTTCTAGGTTTAAAAAGTCGTATCCTTTACCTTTGGCTAATTTAGAGTTTTGAGAAAAAGTCCCTAAAGTTGATGGGGCTATTTCCACTCTTGCCAAACGTTACTACTATCGCTATGGAAGATAGTACTTATTTAAGGGATCCTATAGACAGGAAGATTAAATCTTATCTCAGAAAAGCTTATTTACATTCTGGTTATATTCTTAGACCTGCCATTTCTATGGCTGATGTGGCTGCTGCTTCAACTGTTTGGTTGGACAATTTAGCTCGTCGGGTAGAAGATTCTGATTTGTCTAGCATTGTTCTTCTGCTTCAACATGCTAATCATTTCATTTGTGATGCTATATTTGACATTATTAAGATCGATGTTAAATCGTTTTAGTTCCTTTCGTCAGAATAAAGAGCAAAAAAACACTCCTTCCCCTGAGGCCTCTGGTTCCAATTGGAGACCATCTTCAAATTGGAATAAGACCAAGCCTTATAAAACAACAAATCCAGCCCCAAGACTGCATGAAGGTACGGCCCTCAATCCAGTTCAGTTGGTGGGGGGCAGATTGAAATTATTTCAGGAAATTTGCACAGGTTCTGTTCAGAATCAGTGGATTCAGAATATTGTGTCTCAAGGGTATCGAATAGGTTTCAGAATAAGACCTCGCGTGGGAAGATTCTTTCTCATGTTCCAACAAATCCTGTGACGGTTCAGGCTTTTCTGAAGTGTGTTTCAGATCTAGAACTTTCAGGGGTGATTGTACCAGTTCCTCTCCAGGAACAGGGTTTGGGGTTCTATTCAAATCTATTCATTGTCCCAAAGAAAGAGAATTCTTTCAGACCAGTTCTGGATCTGAAGTTTTTAAAATGTTTTGTAAGAGTCTCAACTTTCAAGATGGTGACTATAAGGACTATTCTGCCTTTTGTTCAGCAAGGGCATTTTATTTTTATTTAAAGTTTCTTTATTGGTTTTTCAAGAAGTCAAAAAGTTATGGTTACAGCATTTCTAAAATGGATCAATACAGCCAAGGTATTACAGTCAATGATATTCAATATACATGCAGCCATATTTGTTACCATTATAAACCAAACAAGGTTGCACAGATTATGACTCGTGAAGGTGGCTTGAGTGTAATATCCAAAGGCTTCCTCCTGTTCCAAAGTCCAACAATCCTATACATCAGCTGCATTATATTTTGTCCATATTTCAAAAAAATAACCCCCCAAAAAAGGGGGGCGTATTATAAAATAAACAAAACAAAAACAAGAAAGTAAAAAAGCAAATAACATAATACATAACATAACAAGTATTCTGCCATAGGGATGTCAACAGTCTAGCAAGTCAAACCATGATGATTTATTTTTAGTAATGTGTATCTCAAAAAGAAACACATTCCATACCGTAATTAGAGGCTATCTACCAATTGCCCTTCCACCATGCACATACTGCTCCCATAAAAATAGCATATCATGGTAGAGACTCAAACATCCCAATTTAAAGTAATGTAGTCTTTCTAAAGTTAGGGTGCTCTTTACTAAATCAAACCAGTTAATAAGTGTGGGTGCATGTGGTTTCTTCTAGAACTTTGGTATGAGTCTTTTTGCTGCATTTATTAATATTTGATAAAGACTTTTTCTAATTTTTCAAGGAATGCGTGGTTTAGCGTTATAAAATTCCCTCAGGAGAGAGAGCCAGCTCAATTCCGATAATTTTGCAGATTTGTTCATGTATCTCCACCCAAAATGTGATTGTATTATTTCACACTCCCACCATATATGGTACATTGCAGCAAGGGTATTTTATGTCCATAATAGACTTACAGGATGCTTATCTTCATATTCCAATTCATCCAAACCACTATCGATTTCTGAGATTTTCTTTTCTAGACAAGCATTACCAGTTTGTTGCTCTTCCATTTGGCCTAGCGACAGCTCCAAGAATCTTTTCAAAGGTTGTCGGTGCCCTCCTATCTGTAATCTGAGAGCAGGGTGTTGCTGCCTTTCCTTATTTGGACGATATCTTGATACTAGCTCAGTCTTTTCATTTAGCAGAATCTCACACGAAACAACTAGTGTTGTTTCTTCAAAGGATGGTTGGAGGATCAATTTACAAAAGAATTTCTTGATTCCACAAACAAGGGTCACCTTTTTAGGTTTCCAGATAGATTCAGTATCCATGATCCATGAAAACCATGATTGGTTTTAGCTTGTCTAAACCTTCAGTCTTGATCATTCCCTTCAGTGGCTATGTGCATGGAAGTTTTAGGTCTTATGACTGCAGCATCGGACGCAATCCCCTTTGCTTGTTTTCATATGAGATCTCTGCAGCTTTGCTTGCTGAATCAATGGTGCAGGGATTATACTCAGATATCACAATTGATCTACTTAAATCCCAACATTCAACTCTCTCTGTCTTGCTGGTTGGACCATCACCGTATTGTTTGAGGGGCCTCTTTTGTTCGTTCTTCCTGCACTGTGATCTCAACGGATACAAGTCTTACAGGTTGGGGAGCTGTCTGTGGGTCTCAAACAGCACAATTGGTTTGGAAACCTCAAGAGGCGAGGTTACCAATCAATATTTTGGAACTCTGTGCTATTTTCAGAGCTCTTCAGGCTTTGCCTCTATTAAATGATGCCAATCATCAGGGAGGAACTTGCAGCTCTTTAGCAATGAAAGAAGTATCTTGGATACTTTCTTGGCGGTGTCCAACTCTTGTATAATTTCTGCGATTTATATTCCAGGTGTAGACAATTGGGAAGCGGATTATCTCAGTCGTCAGACTTTGCATCCGGGGGAGTGTTCTCTTCAACCAGATGTGTTTCATCAGATTGTGCAGATGTGGGGTCTTCTAGAAATAGATCTGATGGCCTCCCGTTTGAACAAGAAACTTCCCAGATACCTTTTTAGGTCCAAGGATCCTCAGGCGGAGATGGTGGATGCTTTAGCAGTTCCTTGGTTTTACCAACCTGCTTACATTTTTCTAAGGGTGATTTCCAAGATCATAATGGAACAATATCATGTGTTTTTGATAGCAGCAGCATGGCCTCACAGGTTTTGGTATGCATATCTTATCCTGATGTCTAGTTGCCAACCTTGGCCACTTCCTTAAAGGCCAGACCTTCTGTCTCAATGGACATTTTTCCATCAGGATCCCAAATCTCTAAATTCGAAGGTATGGAAATTGAACGCTTAATTCTTAGTCATAGAGGTTTCTCTGATTCAGTGATTAACACTGTTACAGGCTCATAAGTCTGTTTTGAGGAAGATTTTATCGGGTTTGGAAAACCTATATTTCATGTTGCTCCTCTCATACTTTTTATTGGCATTCTTTTAGAATTCCTAGGATTTTACAGTTTTTTCAGGATGGTTTGGATAAGGGTTTGTCTGCAAATACTTTGAAAGGATAAATCTCTGCTCTTTCTGTCTTATTTCATAGAAAGATTGCTATACTTCCTGATATTCACTGTTTTATTCAGGCTTTGGTTTATATCAAACCTGTTAAGTCTATTTCTCCTCCTCGGAGTCTTAATTTGGTTTTAAGGATTTTGCAGGTTCCTCCTTTTGAGCCTATGCATTCTTTGGATATTAAACTACTTTCTTGGAAAGTGTTATTTCTTTTGACTATCTCTTCTGCTAGAAGAGTTTGAGTTGTTGGCTCTCTCTTCTGAGTCTCCATATCTAATCTCTCATCAAGATAAAGCCTTTTTTTATGGACTTTGTTTAAAAGTTTGCCTAAGGTTGTGAATTCTAACAACATTAGTAGGGAAATAGTTGTTCCTTCCTTGTGTCCTGTTTCTAAGAATTCTCTTGAGAGATCTCTACATTCTTTGGATGTGGTAAGAGCTTTGAAATACTATGTTGAGGCTACTAAGGATTTCAGAAAGACTTCTAGTCTATTTAGTTTTCTCTGGTTCCAGGAAAAGGTCAGAAAGCCTCTGCCATTTCTTTGGCATCTTGGTTAAAACTTTTGATTCACAAAACTTATTTGGAGGCGGGGCAGTCTCCGCATCAGAGAATTACAGCTCATTCTACTAGATCAGTTGCCACTTCTTGGGCTTTCAAGAATGAAGCTTCAGTTCAACTTGGTCTTCTTTGCATACATTTACTAAATTTTACCATTTTGATGTATTTGCTTCTTCAGAAAAGTTCTTCAGACAGCTGTATCAGTTTGAATCTTTTGCATATGATTTGAGTTTTTTTGAAATTTTTTAAGAAAACTAATTATTATTTGGATTTAATTTTTCAGCGGAAATAGATGTTTTTATTTTATCCCTCCCTTTCTAGTGACTCTGTGGATTTCCACATCTTGGGTATTATATCCTATATGTCACTAGCTCATGGACTCTTGCCACTTACATGAAAGAAAACAAAATTTATGTAAGAACTTACCTGATAAATTCATTTCTTTCATAATGGCAAGATTCCATGAGCCCACCCTATTTTTTTGGTGGTTATGATTTTTTTGTAAAACACATTTTTTCCAGTTCCTCTTTTTGTATGCTTTTTTACTCCTTTTTACACCTCACTACTTGGTGTTACGTTAAACTAAGGTGTTTGGGGGGTGTATTTATAGGTTTGAGGTTTGGGAAACTTTGCCCCCTCCTGGTAGGAATGTATTATCCCATACGTCACTAGTTCATGGACTCTTGCCACTATGAAAGAAATGAATTTATCAAGTAAGTTCTTACTTAAATTATGTTTTTTATATATATATATATATATATATATATATATATATATATATATATATATATATATATATATATATATATATATATATATACTTGAGAAAAGAATATATATGCTATTCATGCTTTGTCTGTATTTAAAATTCCTCTTTTCAATCTACAGTGATGCTCGTTACATGGCCCGTGATGTACAAAACACTTTCTATGAGATTGTGGCAGAATATGGAAAAATGGACCATGCCCAGGCAGTGGATTACATCAAGAAGCTAATGACCAAGGGTCGTTATTCTCAGGATGTCTGGAGTTAATCCCAGCAATGTTTTTTTTTTTTTTAACTAAGGGGACTGTTTAACATGGAACCAACTACATCTGGAGCCCACATGAGCCAGTTCACGAATGTGCTAACAAAAACTAAATCTCCTACAGGGCAAAGAGGAGAAATGGCTGTTCTTTCTTTGTACTGTTGAGAGCTCCTTAAACGTTTTTTCAGCACCTTGTTGTGCGCATCTAGTTTTAACTTAATGTACTTCTGAACAATAATCACTTTCAGACTTTTAAAATGAGAACCTTGTGTTACGGCCATCATGACGAAAGTAAACATTCTTATTTTTGTAATGGAATCATGTTAGGTATCTCAAGTTTGAAAACCTATGTCAAAAAAAAAAAAAAAGATTTTTCCACCCTTAATCATGCTGTGTGGTACTCTTTTCATCTTTGTCTTTGATCATTTGGTGGCTTTCATTGCACATAGTATATTATGCACATAAAGATATAAAGATCTTTAATGAGACCAGAGCTTATTGTTATACCTTGTTATTGCTTTTACATATTTACATGTAAGGTTTGTATATTTTTTTTTTTATTACTGTCTTTAATTTGACCATCTTAAATATATGGAAATGTTGCGGTTGGGTTTAGAAAATAGGAACAAGGAAATTAATGCATGTAAACATAAACTGATACATAACAATGGTATGTATTGGTTTTAGAGATGATGTAGTCTTTGGAAAGTTAGATTAAGTTCTACATTATCCAATACTTTTTGCCTAAATCAGTCTTGAATTTCCAGTAAACTTTAGATGAAAATAAGTTTGTGTGTCTATTTTTAAGACTACAATTGCTCTCTCTATTTTTCTCCTTCAAGATTTACAATTCAGTCCTCAGTCTGGCTCATTATTCCATTTTTTTAAGCAGTCGTTTTGAAGTCATCTTACATAAATAGTATATCTCATAAAATTACTCAAATATAGAATAAATTTGTTTATGTAAAATTAGATCAAAATTTATTATTATTGATGAACTCAATCTTAAGATGTTCCAGACCTTAGACATCAGTCTTTTGCTTTGAAAGTGCATTTGTTATAACCAGAAATGCACCTATATGAATTTACTTACTATTTTTTTTTTCTTCAGTAAAATGTACTTATTGGACCTTTAGCATCTCAATCTTTGTATGGCTCGGTGCCAAGCTACATGCTTTTCCTGCAGCCAGGGCTGCTAGTAACCCCTATATCTGTGGCATATATATTTGTTGCATTTTTATCGTAGTTTCATCATCTAATTCAAATACTCATAGTTCGATTTATATTGAACTTTTCAAATGACGTGCGTTAACGTATTTCATGTTTATCTTGTTATGCTCAGTGTCAATGTTAAGCTTTGCAATGTAATCGTTGTTACTGTATTGCATTCAAGAAAACAAGCATATTTGTAGATACCTTTGTCAGATACTTTTATTTATTATTCAATATACCCTGCTATCTGAATATTTATAAAGGATTCTTTGGCTGCCTCCACAATTGATTGCTTGCTATGCCATATGTGTACAAGTTCATGAAGACTTCTCCATTAATTGTTCCTTATGTGTATTACATAGATGCAAACAGACTAACAGTCTGGAGTTGCTGGTGTGTGTAAATAGTTGCATGGAGTTGTAGTAGGGACAGTTTTTCTCCTTGCTATGCTTTATGGATATGCCCTCTATTAACTGTACCATGTGTGTATTCTAAAATCATTTGTGGGGTGTAATAACAGAAATGAAGTATATAAGTATTTCCCTCAATAGCCAACATCTTGTGGAAATTTGTGTTCCTGAGCCCTCATCTGCTCTGGTTATTGCATCAGAACACTTCATTGGCTGTGATTCTTTCTATCCCAGCTTTAGTAGAGGGAAGTGTTAAGACATTTATAGGGGAAATTGTAATAAGGTGATGCCCAAACAAAATAAACTGGCATATTATAGCTTGTTTCCCCCCACTTGTTACATGCCACATCTTAAAGCAATAGAGGAAATACTGGATTAAAATACAATAAACTTACCTACCCTTCTTCCAGTAAGACTATCAATTGTATCAGCATTCAGACATAGATGGGAAGTCTGTTTTCATTAGCAAGGAAATAGTTTCTGTAAAGTGTTTTAGGTTTAATTGTCAAAATGAGGGGAAAAAAATCCTGATTATGAGACAATTTTTAATTTTTTGGATTATTACATGCCTCATAACAAGATCTGGGCATTTAGCAAGATTCCGGTTTTAAAATAAAAAATAAAATAAATAAAAATAGTTAAAATGATGGGCAAGATACTATATTCTATAAAATTTGTAGTAGTCATTTTTTATTCTACTAATGGCGATGGATATATCGCATAGTGTGTATTAGTCATTACCCACATTGGAATACTTCACTTTGCTTATTAATGTATCCAAGTAAAAATATTTCCAGACTATTCATTGTAATTAACAGGCATTTTGACCTAAGATATGCCTTGATTTTTGTCCTAAATGGTTTTGGGCAGCGTTCCATCATACAACTTTGTGTTTGGTCAAAAATTTGAGATTTTTTTTTAACGGTCTCTCTCTTTATAGTCGGTTCAGTTTTGAAATTTTAAGAATCCAAAATGTATGTAAGAAAAAAGTACCTAGTGATTGTAAATAATTTTTAAATATGCATTAACCCTTAAATAAAATGTTTTTTCAATTTGATTTGACTTCTACATGTTTATTTTTTTGTATTATTTCTTTTAAAATGTCTAATTGTTCATTGTAAGCTTCTGTGGTTTTTATGGCATGTGCTAAAGGGATATTAAAGGGCTATTAAGGGCTTGTTTTACAAATGAAGTGGCATTTTGCTTTTTTACTATAGCGAAAACTCAGCTAGGATTTTAGTTTTTTTGCTAGTTGGTTTGCGCTGGTATTAAAAGTTGAAAGTATTTTTTTTTTTTAATTTAATTTCTCTAGCGGAAACCCGACTTGCGCAAAAATTTGAAAATTCGAAGACCGCGTTCACGCATTCCCCCTATAGTTAAAACCTTTAAATATGAATATTGCATACATGTTTTTTACATGTTTTCATCTACTTTACTGTATACATATATACACATATACATTAATATATATGTAGGCGATAAGCCTGCCCAGAGGGCAGTCTATTAAAAAAAAAAGAAAAATCTACAACCCCCAAAGCTAAAATTACAGAAAAAATAAACAAAGCTATCCAAAATAAAAAATTTAAATCTAAACTAATACCCCTATAAAAATGCCCCCAAAATAAAAACACCCCCTAATCTAATACTAAACTACCAATTAAGCCTTAAAAGGGCTTTTGTAGGGCATTGCTTTTGCAACAGCTTTTTTTTACCTAAACAAATTACCAATTACCCCCTAACAGTAAAAAAACACCACCCACTGAACCCCCAAAATAAAAAAACCTAACACTAAAAAAACCGAAACTACCCATTGCCCCTAAAGGAGCACTTGTATGAGCAATCAGCTCTTTTACTGCCCATTAAATCCCTAATCTTAAAAATAACCCCCCCCCCCAAAAAAAAAAAAATCCTAACACTAAGCCCCAAATAGGTACTCACCGTTCCTGAAGTCTGGCGGCTCCATCATCTTCTATCTTCATCCGGAGCGAAGGTGCGAAGCCGTGGATCCTCAGCGGCGGTCCTCACCGGCGGTGTGGAGCTATCTTTCCCGACGGGTGGATCCTCAGCGGCGGTCTTCAACAGTGGCGGTCTTCATCCGATGTCCGTCGTACACTAAAGATTGAATGCAAGGTACCGCAATCAATTTGGGGTACCTTGCATTCCTATTGGTTGAAATTTTGAAATCAGCCAATATGATTAGAGCTACTGAAATCCTGTTGGCTGTTTAAAACAGCCAATAAAATTTTAATAACTCTCATCCTATTGGCTGATTTCAAAATTTCAGCCAATAGTAATGCAAGGTACCCCAATAAATATGCATTCAATCTTAAGTGTGCAACGGATGATCTCATGAAGAGGAGCCTCCAAGCCGTTGAGGACCGCCGCTGAGGATCCAGGCATCGGGAAGACAGCTCCGCACCTCTGCTCTGCGCTGCCTTCGCTCCGGATGAAGATATAAGATGATGGAGCCGCCTGGAAGAAGACCTTCTCCGCCGGACTTCAGGAACAGTGAGTACCTATTTGGGGCTTAGGTTTAGGCTTTTTTATTTTAATTTTTTGTGTGGTTTTTTGTTTTTTTAGATTAGAGGTTTTTTTGGGCTTGAAAAAGAGGTGATTTCCCTTTTAAGGGCAGTAAAAGAGCTGAATGCCCTTTTAACGGCAATGCCCATACAAATGCCCTTTATGGGCAATGGATAGTTTAGTTTTTTTGTGTTTTTTTTATTTTGGGGGGTTGGGTGGGTGGGGTTTACTGTTAGTGGGGGACTTAGTATTTTTTTTTAGAGGTAAAAGAGCTGTTTAACTTAGGCAATGCCCTACAAAAGGCCCTTTGAAGGGCTATTGGTAGTTTAGATTATGGGGATGTTTTTATTTGGGGGGGGGCTTTTTATTTTCATAGTTATTAGGTATAAAAAAAATATTTTTAATTTTGTTTATTTTTTTCTGTAATGTTAGACTTATTTATTTTTTGTAATTTAATGTTATTTTTTTTATTTTAATTCTAATTTAGTAGTAATTGGGGTTAATTTAGAGGGTGTTGGGTTAGGGGGCTTAATTATTATTATTTATCAGGTATTTATAGAGTGCTAACAGGTTCCGCAGCACTATGAACATAGGTGGTATATAAAATCAAATACAGGGATCAAATGGGTAGAGGGTCCTGCCGAGAGCAGCACTGTTGTAGTCAGCTCTTATGAAGGTGGACTACAAACAGCTGGACTCATAGGCTTACATGCTATGGGGTTTAAGGGGATAGCAGTGGAGATAGGAAGGTTAGTGTAGGTTGTATGCGTCCCTGAATAGTAGTCTTCTGGGAGTACTTGAAGCTTTTAAAACTTGGGGAGAGTCTTGTGGAGCAAGGCAGAGAGTTCCATAAGATGGGAGCCAGTCTGGAGAAATCTTGTAAATGGGAATGTGAGGAGGTAACGAGAGGAGTAGAGTAGGAGATCATGAGCAGAGCGAAGGGGTTGGGAGGGAAAGTATCTGGAGACAAGGTCTGAGATGAAGAGGTTGGGAGGGAAAGTATCTGGAGACAAGGTCTGAGATGTAGGGGGGAGCAATGCAATTGAGCGCTTTGTGTGTCAGAGTGAGAATGTTGTGTTTAATCCTGGAGGCAAGAGGAAGCCAGTGAAGAGATTGGCAGAGAGGTGCGGCAGATGAAGTGACGTGTAAGGAAGATGAACCTGGCAGAGGCATTCATTATAGATTGTAAAGGAGCTAGGCGGCAGCTAGGGAGACCAGAGAGGATGGAGTTACAGTAGTCAAGGCGGGAAAGGATGAGACAGTGGATTAAAATCTTAGATGTGTCTTGTGTAAGGAAATGTCTGATTGTAGCAATGTTTTTAAGGTGGAAGCGGCAGGCTTTAGCCAAGGACTGAATGTGAGGAGTGAAAGAAAGATCTGAGTCAAGTGTGACCCCAAGACATCGGGCATGTGAGGTTGGGGGTAATGATGGAGTTATCAACAGTTATAGAGACATGGGGTGGAGATTTTGGAAGAAGGGAGGAAAACGAGGAGCTTAGTTTTGGAGAGATTTAGCTTGAGGTAGTGAGAGGACATCCAAGATGAGATTTGAGAGAGACAGTTAGTGACACGGGTTAGCAAGGAAGGAGATGGTTCTGGTGCAGAAAGATAGTTTTGGGTATCGATGGCATACAAATGATAGTGAAACCTGTGGGACTTTATTAAGGAACCTAATGAGGATGTGTAGATTGAGGTAGCAGTATTGTAAGATCATCTGATCACATCTCTTAAAGAGACAGTGTAGTCCAAAATAAACTTTCATGATTTAGATAGGGCATGTAATTTTAAACAACTTTCCAATTTACTTTTATCACCAATTTTGCTTTGTTCTCTTGGTATTCTTAGTTGTAAGATACATTTAGGAGGTTAATATGTAAATTTCTTAGACCTTGAAGGCCGCCTTTTATATGAACGCATTTTGACCGTTTTTCACCACTAGAGGGTGTTAGTTCATATATGTCATATAGAAAACACTGTGCTCATGCACGTGGAGTTACCTGGGAGTCAGCACTGATTGGCTAAAGCGCAGAACTGAAAAAAGGGGGCAGTTTGCAGAGGCTTAGATACAAGATAATCACAGAGGTAAAAAGTATATTAATATAACTGTGTTGGTCATGCAAAACTAGGGAATGGGTAATAAAGGAATTATCTATCTTTTAAAACCATACAAATTCTGGTGTAGAACATTTATAAGTATGTGAATTGGGTCCCTGCATTCAAATCCTGCCAATGTTCCTGTTTTTTGTGTCATTTGTACTCCAAGTCTCTCTCTTGCATTTGTCTGTAGTCTGTGTAATAAGTCATGTATTTACTCTGCTGATATCTTGTCTTTATTTATGTGATGTTCAAACCTTGCAAATACTTGTTATGATGATTCCTAAATTTATAATTTCACTAATGGTATAACCCCAGCCTCCCCCAAATTCTGATAAAATGAAATTAGGTCATTATAGCATACTCCCCCAAATTCTATTGTCTTTTTTTTTTTAACTTATCTCACCCTGAATTGGCCTTTGATTGTCTTTGATCAGGTCATTACCTAATTTATTGCATTCAGCTGAATGCTCTGGCCTATAAATTTAACTCTGCTATGGGGAAAGCAATGCAGGGGTAGCAATACAGGCTTAGGTAGCAGGATTGTAAGATAATCTGTTGGCACAACAAATTATACAAGAGTTGAACAAGAATTTGACAAGGGATACGGCAAGTGCTGTTTTTATACTGAGTTTTATACACTGTCTATTTTGTAAAAAAAATGCAAAATATCTTAATATCCCTTTTAACAAACTACTTTACTCAATTACTCCTTACCCCTCACCACCTGCACTGCTCATTAGGCCATCTCTCTTAACCTCACCTTACTTTTGTATTCATGAACTTCACACATTCCTAACAACTCTCTCTCCCACTTGCAACTCAAAACAAAAATAATCTCATTACTGCATATCCGCATCTCATGTCACTCTCCCTCTTGCTCATAATAGCTGCTGGCGACATCTCCCCTAATCCTTATTCCCCCCCCCCCACAACTTCCTTGCCCTGCACACCCGTGTGTGCCCTTCAATAGACTTCAAAAACAAAACTCTGGTAACCTTAATCTCATTCCTCTTGCATCTAAAGCCACCACCCCTTCACTTGCGCACTTTGGAATTCTCGCTCTGTTTGCAACAAGCTCACTTCTATCCATGACCACCTTATCGCCCACTCTCTCAATCTTCTGTCTCTCACAGAAACCTGGCTCTCTCCTTCAGACACTGCTTCCTCTGCTGCACTGTCACATGGGGATCTCCACTTCAGCCACACTCCTAGGTCTGGCAATAGACAAGGAGGTGGTGTTGGTATTTTACTTTCCTCTCCTCTCGTTGCACCTTTCAACAATTACAGCCCTTCTCTTCCCTCACATTTTCTTCATTCGAAACACACAATTTGCTTATTTTCTCCCCTCTCTTTACACGTTGCAGTCATATACTGCCCCCTGGTTTCACAGCTCTATTACTAGATCACTTTGCCGCCTTTCTACCTTACTTCCTTTCCTCAGATACCCCTGTCCTCATTCTCAGTGACTTCAACCTCCCTGTTGATAATCCCACTGCCTCCTCTGCAAAACAACTTCTGCAACTCACTTCCTCTTTGGGCCTGTCACAATGGACTGACTCTCCCACTCACAAAGATGGTCACTCCCTTGATCTGATTTTCAGCTATCGATGCAATATCTCAAACTTCACAAACTCACCTTTTCCTCTTTCTGACCACCACCTCCTCACTTGTAACATTACCTCCCTCCCTTCAACTCTCCCTCCTTCTACCCCTCACACTAAACTTCACAGAAATATCAAGTCATTAGATCAGCAACAGCTCGCTAGCACCTCGAACCTATCCTCCCATCCTCTCCTTTTCCTGTCCTGATTAATCTATCTGCCACTTTAACTCCACCCTTACATCGGTCCTTGATAATCTGGCCCCACCTACCATAGCTCGGAAAAGATACACTCATCCTCAGCCCTGGCATACTCCTCTGACACGGTACCTAGGCAGATGTTCCTGTACTGCTGAGCGACACTGGAGGAAATCTCTGAGTTCTGCTGACTTTCTTCACTATAAGTTCATCTTGAACTCTTACTATTCTGCCCTTAACCCCTTAATGACCAAGGACGTACGCCACACGTCCTCAAAAAAAAAATACAGTTAATGACCGAGGACGTGTGGCGTACGTCCTTGGTCTGGAAAGCAGCTGGAAGCGATCCTGCACGCTTCCAGCTGCTTTCCGGTTATTGCAGTGATGCCTCGATATCGAGGCATCCTGCAATAACCCCCCTTGGCCATCCGATGCAGAGAGAGCCACTCTGTGGCCCTCTCTGCACCGGACATCGGTGGCCGGTATCGTTGGTGGGTGGGAGCAAGTCTGGGAGGCGGGTGGGCGGCCATGGATGTGCCGAATGGAGTGGAGGGGGGCGGGACGGGCGGGAGCGCGCATGGGAGCGCGCGCGTGCACGGGGAGGGAGGGAACCGCTGCACTACAGAAAAATAAACTGGGAAAAGTTAAAAAAAAAAATTTTTTAAAGCTGTAAATAAACAGCTAAGGGACCTGGAAGGGGTGGGGGGTTGATCTTGGGGGGGGGGGGAAGCTACACTACAGAAAAGGTCATTTTTAAAAAAAAAAGAAAGGCACATTTTTTTTACTAAACTGGGTACAGCTGCCAGTACCCAAGATGGCGCCCATTAAGGCAGAGGGGGAGGGTTAGAGAGCTGTTTGGTGGGGGATCAGTGAGGCTGGGAGCTAAGGGGGGATCCTACACAGCAGCATATGTAAATATGCTAAAAAAAAACACAAAAAAGGCCCAAATATAGCTTTTATTTTAGTAATGGCAGAGTTTCTGCCAGTACTTAAGATGGCGGGGACAATTGTGGGGTGGGGGAGGGAAGAGAGCTGTTTGGGAGGGATCAGGGGGTCTCATGTTTCAGGTGGGAGACTGAGCTCTACACTAAAGCTAAAATTAACCCTGCAAGCTCCCTACAAGCTACATAATTAACCCCTTCACTGCTAGCCATAATACACGTGTGAAATGCAGCGGCATTTGGCGGCCTTCTAAGTACCAAAAAGCAGCGCCAAAGCCATATATGTCTGCTATTTCTGAACAAAGGGGATCCCAGAGAAGCATTTACAACCATTTGTGCCACAATTGCACAAGCTGTTTGTAAATGATTTCAGTGAGAAACCTAAAATTGTGAAAAATGTAACGTTTTTTTTTTAATTTGATCGCATTTGGCGGTGAAATGGTGGCATGAAATATACCAAAATTGGCCTAGATCAATACTTGGGGTTGTCTACTACACTAAAGCTAAAATTATCCCTAAAAGCTCCCTACATGCTCCATAATTAACCCCTTCACTGCTGGGCATAATACACGTGTAGTGCGCAGTGGCATTTAGCAGCCTTCTAATTACTAAAAAGCAACGCCAAAGCCATATATGTCTGCTATTTCTGAACAAAGGGGATCCCAGAGAAGAATTTACAACCATTTAAGCCATAATTACACAAGCTGTTTGTAAATAATTTCAGTGAGAAACCAAAAGTTTGTGAAAAAATTAGTAAAAAAGTGAACGATTTTTTGTATTTAATTGCATTTGGCGGTGAAATGGTGGCATGAAATATACCAAAATGGGCCTAGATGAATACTTTGGGATGTCTACTAAAAAAAATATATATACATGTCGATGGATATTCAGAGATTCCTGAAAGATATTAGTGTTCTAATGTAACTAGCGCTAATTTTGAAAAATAATGGTTTGGAAATAGCATAGTGCTACTTGTATTTATGGCCCTATAATTTACAAAAAAAGCAAAGAACATGTAAACATTGGGTATTTCTAAACTCAGGACAAAATTTAGAAACTATTTAGCACGGGTGTTTTTTGGTAGTTGTAGATGTGTAACAGATTTTGGGGGTCATAGTTAGAAAAAGTGTGTTTTTTTTCAATTTTTTCCTCATATTTTATAGGTTTTTTTATAGTAAATTATAAGATATGATGAAAATAATGGTATCTTTAGAAAGTCCATTTAATGGCGAGAAAAACGGTATATAATATGTGTGGGTACAGCAAATGAGTAAGAGGAAAATTACAGCTAAACACAAACACCGCAGAAATGTAAAAATAGCCTTGGTCCCAAATGGACAGAAAATGGAAAAGTGCTGTGGTCATTAAGGGGTTAATCTATATAAACAACATTACTTCTCTACTCTTTCTTCAAACCCAAAATGTCTGTTATCCACTTTCAATTCTCTTCTCCACCCACCCCTACCTCCCACCACAACTTTTTTCTCTGCTCAAGATTTTGCCAGCTACTTCAACATCAAAATCGACACCATCAGAAATTAGTTATTTGCGTTGTGGGGGGGTTTAGCGGTTTAGAGGTTAATGGGTTAATTAGGTTGATTGCGGTGTAAGTGTTTGGCGGTTTAGGGGTTAATGGGTTAATTAGTTTTATTGTGAGGTGGGGGTTGGCGGTTTAGGGGTTAATAGGTTAATTAAGTTTATTGTGATGTGGGTGGTTGACGGTTAAGGGGTTAATATTTTAATTATGTTATATGCGGATTAGGGGATAATTACTTTATTGTTTTGGATGTGGGTGGTTGACGGTGGATTCTTTCACCACCCTGCCATTTTTGGAATCTACGGGGATGCAGCTTTGCTGCATCCTGGTGGATTCTTTTGGCTGCGTGTGCAGCCAACATTCCTTTGAGGAAGCGTGCGCAACTGGCGACACAGACGGACGCGTTACAAACGTGATTATAGTATAGATCTCATATCCTTGAGCCTTTATAACTTTAAAGTGAATATTTTTTATTAGTCATTGTTAATGAGTGTTAGTGTACTTTGTAATGTATTTTTGAAATGTTTTGTGCAACTTTTTTAATTTTGCAAAACCAGTAACCACAGCTCTGAAATCGCTCAATTAAACTCCATTTGTAATATCAGGGCAATTTAAACGGTGCATAAACAATCACAGAAACCCTATAGCAATCGTTTGCGCGCCATTTGTAATCTAGTCCTAAATATATTTTATAAGCATAGTTACTCCCCGCCTCCCTCTAGTCATGGGTGCTCCCATTTTGACATCTAGCTTTCAAAGCATTCTGGTACTGAGGTGTTTGAGACGTGTGCAGCAACTCTCCTTTACAGTGTATATACAAAGTCTATACACCGTTATGAAATTGCAGGTTTTTTAATTATAAAGACATAAATAACAATGTAAATGTCCTACTTTTCCCGCCTATAAATGTGATCTTCTAGCAAACAAAAATCCATAGGAAAAAAATAACAAATAGTTATTGGGAACATTATAATTAATAAAAAAAAATCAAAAAAAAAAAATCCTGCATACGTCTGCACACCCCACCCAATTAATACTTTGTGTAAGCATCTTTTGCATTTATTACATCAGCAAGTCTTTGTGAGTAAGTTTCTATTATTGAGTTCCTTCAGATTTCGAGGGGATCGCCTGTGTACAGCTCTTTTTCAGTCATTCCATAGGTTTTTCAAAGGGATTGGATGTCTGGGCACTGACTGGGTCATTCCAAGACTTTAATTTTTCTTTTCAGAAGCCGCGCCTTGGTAGACTTGGATGTGTGCTTTGGGTCATTGTCATGTTGGAATGTGAAATTCCTCTTTACTAGGGCTGCAACTAACGATTATTTTCATTATCGATTAATCGGCCAATTATTTTTTCGATTAATCGGATGATAAAAAAAACAAAAACATTTTTTTCCTATATTTAAAATAAAATCCACATACTTTACATTAACACAACTGTTTGTCCAACTTTTAAACAAAACAAACTGTTTCAAAAGAGGTAAACTACCACTGTTTATAACATTCTGTTATTCACGCTTTCAGAAACTTTGCATTGAAATGGAAAAATGTCAACATGGCTGAGGCTGGCTCTCTTTTTGCAGCTATTTTGCCTGCAGAAGAGAAGAGGCGCTCAGATGGTGTTGAGGTGTCTGAGATGCATAAGTAGAGTTTTGGCAATTTCACCAAGGTGGCATATTTACCTTTGTTAGCTCTCCACCAATGCAAGGGGCCTCTTAACAAAATAAGCCTGGACTTCATTCTAACATAAAAATATCTTGAATATCTATATGCAATGGTAAATAACCAGCTATAAGGTTAGGGAAAAAAATATCTAGACCTCTCTTAAAATAACAGATATATACTTATAGAGGTGGAATTTGGTACATATCACAATTAATTGAATGTAAAATTTCATGAATGAGTGCCTGGTTTTTAAAAATACTATTATAAACAGGGGCACTTTTATTTGAGAAACTTTACATTGCAGTATTTTTTTTTTTTCTTAACTACCTCTTTGGTAAGCAAACACAAACCGCGATCCTCTGCCCGCAGCTCCTCTGTACTTACCTCAGCAATGACAAAACCATCTTCCTCCAATCACAGTGTGCACCCCAGGGAGTCCATCTCGTGAGGCCACGCCGTGATTGGAGGAAGCCGGTTTCTTCATTGAAGTGCTGAGTACAGTGGAGCTGCGGGCAGAGGATCGCAATGTAAAGTTTAATGAAAGTGCCCCTGTTTTTAATAGTATTTTTATAAACCAGGCCAGGGCCGCCACTAGAAATTTTGGGGCCCCTGACTTAACCATTGATCAGTCCCCCCCCCCCCCCCTCCCTTTGACATGTGCAATTTTTGACCAAGTGACTAAAATGTTATAAAGGTAGTAACATACAAACACACAGACACACTCATACACTGAAACACACACACACTCACACATAAGGATTCACATATAGACACTCTAGCAGACAGGCAAACACACTCAGACACCCAAACAGACACTAAGCACTTGATTACATTGACCTGACAAGTAATGAGGTAGACTACAGTTTTGTAAAAAAGGAGATTTAGAAAACAAAATATGGAGTTCTGATTATCTTTTTGTAAAGGAAGATGCCAACTAAATGATGACAACACCATACAGTGGCTGAAAGGAAGGGCCCTGAACTACCTAAACAATAATTTAAAGGTTAAATGGTGGATTGGTGACTTCTATAAAGGTATCATTAGTCTCAAAGTCTGTAGAAAGATGTGAATAATCAGTAGTAAGGTCAAAATGTTCTAAAAAGGAACAGACAATGGACACACACACAAACTCAAACTTGCACATACACCCAAGTAAACACCGACAAATACAGCCTCAGAAAACACAGACATACACACACACACACACAGAGAGAGACACCCACAGAAAACACACAAAGACATACACACACAGAGAGACAACCACATAAAACATAGAAAGACATACATACACACCCTCACTGAGACATCCACAGAAAACACACAAAGACGTACACACACCCTCACAGAGACACCCACAGAAAACACACACCCTCACAGAGACATCCACAGAAAACAGATATACACACCCACCCTCACAGAGGCGTCCAGAGAAAATACACAAAGGCAAACATACACACACCCTCGCAGAGACACCCATAGAAAAGCTCAGACATATACACACACCCTCGCAGACATCCACAGAAAATGCACAAAGACATACACACCCACCCTCACAGAGAGACCCATAGAAAAAAAAATACATACACACTCATAGAGACACAAACCAAAGCACAAAGACATAAACACAGACACCCACAGAGACACTCACAGGAGGAAACATTTATGCACCTTGCATCCCCTAAATCAACAGTGTGTGACATGCATGATAAATAAATTGCAGAAATTAAGAGATCACTTTTTAAAGAATCATATTTGTAAATGTGTAAACAAAAATAATTCTGTGAATTCAAAATTGTACATTAATGATCTGGGTAGATGGCTAGATGAAGAAAAGTACTTTTAAAAGGTTGACATGTTTGTTTTTTTCCCCAACCAAGAGCACCACTTTAAATATAGTGTACAAATGTTCCCATCTGTCAGCTATACTTATGGATTTTGAAAAAGCTGTACTCTATATGGTCTTGGTGGAACCATAAGCTGTGGTACTCATACCATTAGATCTGGTTAAATGCAGGATTTAGGCTTGTTGGTATGTATTTCAAAATTAAGTCAGCTGTAGTGTAAACTGAACAGTTTTAAGTTAACATGTCTCATTTCAAACACTGAGCAATCTTAGTCTGAGAGTATAACATTTTATGCAGATGTAAAAATCTTAGATAAAATGCCTCCTTGCATCTGGAAAGTCCTTGCATAAAGGGACAGTAAGCTGGAATGTAATATGTAATATATATATATATATATACTCTGTATATAAATGCATATCTGCCAAAAGAGCGCCTACCATTTGTGTATTGAGGAGGAAACATTTCTGCATGGTTTTAATTATAGAATTTCTACAGCATTGTCAAATAATCATAAATAGACTGCTGCTAAAAAAAAAACATAATTTATGTAAGAATTTACCTGATAAATTCATTTCTTTCATATTAGCAAGAGTCCATGAGCTAGTGACGTATGGGATATACATTCCTACCAGGAGGGGCAAAGTTTCCCAAACCTCAAAATGCCTATAAATAAACCCCTCACCACACCCACAATTCAGTTTAACGAATAGCCAAGAAGTGGGGTGATAAGAAAGGAGCGAAAGCATAAAAAATAAGGAATTTTGAATAATTGTGCTTTATACAAAAAAATCATAACCACCACAAAAAGGGTGGGTCTCATTGACTCTTGCTAATATGAAAGAAATGAATTTATCAGGTAAGTTCTTACATAAATTGTTTTCTTTCATGTAATTAGCAAGAGTCCATGAGCTAGTGACGTATGGGATAGCAGATACCCAAGATGTGGAACTTCCACGCAAGAGTCACTAGAGAGGGAGGGATAAAATAAAGACAGCCAATTCCGCTGAAAAAATAATCCACAACCCAAATCTTAATAATCTTAATAATGAAAAAAACTGAAATTATAAGCAGAAGAATCAAACTGAAACAGCTGCCTGAAGTACTTTTCTACCAAAAACTGCTTCAGAAGAAGAAAAAACATCAAAATGGTAGAATTTAGTAAAAGTATGCAAAGAAGACCAAGTTGCTGCTTTGCAAATCTGATCAACAGAAGCTTCATTCCTAAAAGCCCAGGAAGTAGAAACTGACCTAGTAGAATGAGCCGTAATCCTTTGAGGCGGGGACTTACCCGACTCCACATAAGCATGATGAATCAAAGACTTTAACCAAGACGCCAAAGAAATGGCAGAAGCTTTATGACCTTTTCTGGAACCAGAAAAGATAACAAATAGACTAGAAGTCTTTCTAAAATCTTTAGTAGCTTCAACATAATATTTCAAAGCTCTTACTACATCCAAAGAATGTAAAGATCTCTCCTTCAAATTCATAGGATCAGGGCACAATGAAGGGACAACAATTTCCCTACTAATGTTGTTAGAATTCACAACTTTAGATAAAAATTGAAATGAAGTCTGCAACACCGCCTTATCCTGATGAAAAATCAGAAAAGGAGATTCACAAGAAAGAGCAGATAACTCAGAAACTCTTCTAGCAGAAGAGATGGCCAAAAGGAACAAAACTTTCCAAGAAAGTAATTTAATATCCAGAGAATGCATAGGTTCAAACGGAGGAGCCTGTAAAGCCCTCAGAACCAAATTAAGACTCCAAGGAGGAGAGATTGACTTAATGACAGGCTTGATACGAACCAAAGCCTGTACAAAACAATGAATATCAGGAAGATTAGCAATCTTTCTATGAAAAAGAACAGAAAGAGCAGAGATCTGTCCTTTCAAAGAACTTGCAGATAAACCTTTATCCAAACCATCCTGAAGAAACTGTAAAATTCTAGGAATTCTAAAAGAATGCCAGGAGAACTTATGAGAATAACACCAATAAATGTAAGTCTTCCAGACTCAATAATAAATCTTCCTAGACACAGATTTACGAGCCTGTAACATAGTATTAATTACTGAGTCAGAGAAACCTCTATGACTAAGAATCAAGCGTTCAATTTCCATACCTTCAAATTTAATGATTTGAGATCCTGATGGAAAAATGGGCCTTGAGATAGAAGGTCTGGTCTTAACGGAAGTGTCCAAGGTTGGCAACTCGCCATCCGAATGAGATCCGCATACCAAAACCTCTGAGGCCATGCTGGAGCCACCAGCAGTACAAACGAACGTTCCATTAGAATTTTGGAAATCACTCTAGGAAGAAGAACTAGAGGCGGAAAGATATAGGCAGGATGATAATTCCAAGGAAGCGACAATGCGTCCACTGCTTCCGCCTGAGGATCCCTGGATCTGGACAGATACCTGGGAAGTTTCTTGTTTAGATGAGAGGCCATCAGATCTATTTCTGGAAGTCCCCAGATTTGAACAATCTGAAGAAATACCTCTGGGTGAAGAGACCATTCGCCCGGATGTAACGTCTGGCGGCTGAGATAATCCGCTTCCCAATTGTCTACACCTAGGATGTGAACCGCAGAAATTAGACAAGAGCTGGATTCCGCTCATACAAGTATCCGAGATACTTCTTTCATAGCTTGAGGACTGTGAGTCCCACCTTGATGATTGACATACGCCACAGTTGTGACATTGTCCGTCTGAAAACAAATAAACGATTCTCTCTTCAGAAGAGGCCAGAACTGAAGAGCTCACAGAGTTCCAAAATGTTGATTGGTAATCTCGCCTCTTGAGAATCCCAAACCCCCTGCGCTGTCAGAGATCCCCATACAGCTCCCCAACCTGAAAGACTCGCATCTGTTGAGATCACAGTCCAGGTTGGACGAACAAGAGGGGCCCCTTGAATTAAACGATGGTGATCCAACCACCAAGTCAGAGAAGATCGAACATTGGGATTTAAGGATATTATTTGAGATATCCTTGTATAATCCCTGCACCACTGGTTCAGCATACAAAGCTGAAGAGGTCTCATGTGAAAACGAGCAAAGGGGATCGCGTCCGATGCAGCAGTCATGAGACCTAGAATTTCCATGCAAAAAGCTACCGAAGGGAATGACTGAGACTGAAGGTTTTGACAAGCTGAAACCAACTTCAGACGTCTCTTTTCTGTTAGTGACAAAGTCATGGACACTGAATCTGTTTGAAAGCCCAAAAAGGTTACCTTTGTCTGAGGAATCATAGAACTCTTTGGCAAATTGATCCTCCAACCATGTTTTTGAAGAAACAACACAAGTTGATTTGTATGAGATTCTGCAGAATGTAAAGACTGAGCAAGTACCAAGATATCGTCCAAATAAGGAAATACCGCAATACCCTGTTCTCTGATGACAGAGAGAAGGGCACCGAGAACCTTTGAAAAGATCCTTGGAGCTGTTGCTAGGCCAAACTGAAGGGCAACAAACTGGTAATGCTTGTCTAGAAAAGAGAATCTCAGAAACTGATAGTGATCTGGATGAATTGGAATATGAAGATATGCATCCTGTAAATCTATTGTGGACATATAATGCCCTTGCTGAACAAAAGGCAGAATAGTCCTTATAGTCACCATTTTGAATGTTGGTATTCTTACATAACGATTCAATATTTTTAGATCCAGAACTGGTCTTAAGGAATTCTCTTTCTTTGGTACAATGAATAGATTTGAGTAAAACCCCAGACCCCGTTCCAGAACTGGAACTGGTACAATTACCCCAGCCAACTCTAGATCTGAAACACATTTCAGAAATGCCTGAGCCTTCACTGGGTTTACTGGAATGCGAGAGAGAAAAAAATCTTCTCACAGGAGGTCTTATCTTGAAACCTATTCTGTATCCTTGAGAAACAATGTTCTGAATCCAAAGACTGTTAATGGAATTGATCCAAATATCTTTGAAAAATCGTAACCTGCCCCCTACCAGCTGTGCTGGAATGAGGGCCGCACCTTCATGCGGATTTAGGAGCTGGTTTTGACTTTCTAAAAGGCTTGGATTTATTCCAGACTGGAGAAGGTTTCCAAACTGAAACCGTTCCTTTAGGGGAAGGGTCAGGCTTCTGTTCTTTATTCTGACGAAAGGAACGAAAACGATTAGCAGCCCTGTATTTACCTTTAGATTTTTTGTCGTGAGGCAAAAAGGTTCCTTTCCCCCCAGTAACAGTTGAAATAATCGAATCCAACTGTGAACCAAATAATTTATTACCTTGGAAAGAAAGAGAAAGCAAGGTTGACTTAGAAGTCATATCTGCATTCCAAGATTTAAGCCATAAAGCTCTTCTAGCTAAGATAGCTAAAGACATATATCTGACATCAATTCTAATGATATCAAAAATTGCATCACAGATAAAGTTATTAGCATGTTGAAGAAGTTTAACAATGCTATAAGCATTATGGTCTGACACTTGTTGCGCTAAATCCTCCAACCAGAAAGTGGAAGCTGCAGCAACATCAGCCAAAGAAATAGCAGGTCTAAGAAGATTACCTGAACATAAATAAGCTCTCCTTAGAAAGGAGTCAATCTTCCTGTCTAAAGGATCCTTAAAGGAAGTACTATCCGCCATAGGAATAGTAGTACGTTTAGCAAGAGTAGAAATAGCCCCATCAACTTTAGGGATTTTATCCCAAAATTCTAATCTATCAGATGGCACAGGGTACAATTTCTTAAACCTTTGAGAAGGAGTAAATGAAGTACCCAGACTATTCCATTCCCTAGAAATTACTTCTGAAATAGCATCAGGAACTGGAAAAACTTCAGGAATAACTACATGAGGTTTAGTATCAAGAGGACTAGACTCCTCCATATCTAATGCAACTAACACTTCTTTAAGTAAAGAACGAATAAACTCCATCTTAAATAAATATGAAGATTTATCAGTGTCAATATCTGAGGCAGAATCGTCTGAACCAGATAGATCCTCATCAGAAACAGAGAAGTCAGAATGATGACGGTCACTTAAAAATTAATCTGAAATATGAGAAGTTTTAAAAGACCTTTTACGCTTACTGGAAGGAGGAATAACAGAGAGGGCCTTCCTAATAGAATTAGAAACAAATTATTTTACATTAACAGGGACATCCTGAACATTAGATGTTGAAGGAGCAACAACGGGTAATGGATTATTACTAATGGAAATACAATCTGCTTTAAAAAGTTTATCATGACAATTATCACAAACAACAGCCGGAGGAACAGTTACCAAAAGTTTACAACAGATGCACTTAACTTTGGTAGAACCAGCATCAGGCAGCGTCTTTCCAGAAGTAGATTCTGATCCAGGGTCATGTTGAGACATCTTGCAATATGTAATTGAAAAAACAACATATAAAGCAAAAATATCAAATTCCTTAATTGACAGATTCAGGAATGGGAAAAAATGCCAAATGAACAAGCCTCTAGAAAAATGAGACTGAAATAATGTGAAAAAAAGGTGGAGACAAGAATGACGCCCACATTTTTTGGCGCCAAAAAATGATGCCCACATTATTGGCGCCAAGTACAACGCCACATCCTGTGACGCCGAAAAAACAACGCCCACAATTTTGGCGCCAAAAAAAGTCTGAACGTCAAATATGACGCAACCATACGCAAACTTCCGGCGCCTATTAGGGCTCCGGAAATGACAAAATTGTTTGCGCCAAAAATGACACAATAAATTGAAACATTTTCAGCCCCCGCGAGCCTAACAGCCCAAAGGGAAAAAAGGTCAATTGAAAAAATTCTTTTAAGGTAAGAAAAAATATTTCATATGCATTATCCCAAATAATGAAACTGACTGTCTGAAATAAGGAATACTGATTATCCTGAATCAAGGCAAATATAAGTTTAAACACATATATTTAGAACTTTACATATAAAGTGCCCAACCATAGCTTAGAGTGTCATAAATGAAATAAGACTTACTTACCCTAAGACACTCATCTACATATAGTAGACAGCCAAACCAGTACTGAAACGAGAATCTGTAGAGGTAATGGTGTATATATAAGAGTATATCGTCGATCTGAAAAGGGAGGTAAGAGATGAATCTCTACGACCGATAACAGAGAACCTATGAAATAGACCCCGTAGAAGGAGATCATGGTATTCAAATAGGCAATACTCTCTTCACATCCCTCTGACATTCACTGTACTCTGAGAGGAAAATCGGGCTCCAGCCTGCTGCGAAGCGCATAGCAACGAAGAATCTAGCACAAATTTACTTCACCACCTCCATGGGAGGCAAAGTTTGTAAAACTGAATTGTGGGTGTGGTGAGGGGTGTATTTATAGGCATTTTGAGGTTTGGGAAGCTTTGCCCCTCCTGGTAGGAATGTATATCCCATACGTCACTAGCTCATGGACTCTTGCTAATTACATGAAAGAAAATGTTTTTATGGACCCCTGGCCCCACCATACAACTACTACCACACTGAAGTTACAATCTGAAATTGCACAAAGAAATAAAAAACATTTGCTAAGTAAGTCCTACCTCCTCTGCAAATGGAAGTGATCTGCCGTCTGACTCAGGCACACAAAGTGCCAAGTCTGTCTCACACTGTGCATAGTGGTTTATTGCACACTCAGAAATCCTCTCAAATGCTAATACTTTACTCCTTGTAATAACATTTCCCATGCTCAATTAGCACTCTGCTGTAGTACCCACTGGCCTATTGGGCCCCTGACAGGAGTCACCCCCTGATGGCAGCCCTGAACCAGGCACTCATTCATGAAACTTTACATTCACTTTAATTAAAAATATAAAAAAAGTCAAAAGTGCTAAGGACTATGGGGCCTATCTATCAAGCTCCGAATGGCCCGTGTTTCTGGCAAGTCTTCAGACTCGCCAGAAACAGCAGTTATGAAGCAGCGGTCTAAAGACCGCTGCTCCATAACCCTGTCCGCCTGCTCTGAGCAGGCACACAGGAATCGCCGCAATTCAACCCGATAGAGTACGATCAGGTTGATTGACACCTCCCTACTGGCGGCCGATTGGCTGCGAGTCAGCAGGGGACGGCGTTGCACCAGCAGCTCTTGTGAGCTGCTGGTGCAATGCTGAATACGGAGAGCGTATTGCTCTCCGCATTCAGCGAGGTCTTGCGGACCTGATCCACACTGTCGGATCAGGTCCGCAAGACCTTTCATAAATAGAGGCCTATATATCAATAACAGGACAAAGCCTTACACATTTCTATACAGTATATATGATCAGCAATAGCAAGAGATAATTGTGCAAAGAGATAATAGTGCACATCAATTCAAACAACAACAGGATATACCAGATGTTTGTTCTTATTTAAAACTGACGGTCCCTGATGTACCCATAGGGACAAGAGACAGCGGAGGAAACAATACTCAAAAAGACAACTCCAACAAAAATTCAACTTGGTCTAGAGTGACAAGGAAAAAATTAAAGTCCTGAAAGCAATAACTCTACGAACACTAAAGTTTAGTCGGAGTACAGATCTCCATCCGACAACAAACCAGATAAGTACAGGAAACCTGACTTTCGTAGCCTAACTTGACTTACAAGCTTCTCAGCAGTTAAGACACTGGTTCTCTACTTCTAGAGACTGGTATGGCTGATAAGCTAAAGGAGAGGTGAAATGTTGTATAAGGGAACACTAAGAGACTCAGGACCTCAGGAACATACACCTGACCCCAGGGAATGTCCCCTTCATATACTAAGAGAGAGGGGAATTGAATGAGAGTCTTGTATAGGTGGTTATAATCATTAATATAAATGTGATAAGCTAAATGCTATCAAATTTTAAAAAAAGAGTCACACAGAGATATTTGGGGGGTGAGAGAAGGGTTAGTGGCGCTGCTAAAATGCCGAAATGTTGAAAAAGGGGGAATTTTAAATCTAAATGAGAGGGTAGCTATGTTTAGCCTTAATAAATGATTATATTATGCTGAATGTTATCTGCCATGAAGTAAGAAATGGTAAATAATGTAAAACTTCTTTCTTTCATGTAATTGGCAAGAGTCCATGAGCTAGTGACATATGGGATATACAATCCTACCAGGAGGGGCAAAGTTTCCCAAACCTCAAAATGCCTATAAATACACCCCTCACCAAACCCACAATTCAGTTTTACAAACTTTGCCTCCTATGAAGGTGGTGAAGTAAGTTTGTGCTAAGATTTCTACGTTGATATGCGCTTCTCAGCATTGTTGAAGCCCGATTCCTCTCAGAGTACAGCGAATGTCAGAGGGACGTGAAGGGAGTATCACTTATTTGAATACGATTATTTCCCGAACGGGGGTCTATTTCATAGGTTCTCTGTTATCGGTCTTAGAGATTTATCTCCTACCTCCCTTTTAAGATCGACGATATACTCTCAATTTACCATTACCTCTACTGATAACGGTTTCAGTACTGGTTTGGCTATCTGCTATATGTGGATGGGTGTCTTTTGGTAAGTATGTTTTCATTACTTAAGACACTCTCAGCTATGGTTTGGCACTTTATGCATTTATATAAAGTTCTAAATATATGTATTGTACTTATATTTGCCATGAGTCAGGTTCATGTATTTCCTTCTGCAGACTGTCAGTTTCATATTTGGGAATATAAACATTTTAAGAAATTTATTTCTTACCTGGGGTTTAGTCTTTTTTCAAATTGACTACTTCTTGCAATTGCGGGTATTAGGCCCGTGGGTGCGTCAAATGCTAAACTTTATTGCGTCATTCTTGGTTCGAAAAAAATACGTTTTTGACGCAACTTCGTAATTTCCGGCGTCATATGTATGACGCCGAGACTTTTCACACGGCGGCGTCATCAGTGACACGAGTGTGTCATTTCCGGTTATTTTTGGTGCCAAAAAAGTTTACGTTATGTTGTGCGTCATACTTGGCGCCAAACTTTTTCATTATTTCAATACCCCTTGTATGTTTCCATCTTGCTTTTTTTCTCTATCAGAGGCCTATGCTATTGCATTTTTTCCCATTCCTGAAACTGTCATATAAGGAAATAGATCATTTTGCTTTATATGTTGTTTTTTTTTCTTACATTGTGCAGGATGTCGATAAAGTCAATGTTAGGATCAGCACTCCTGGGTCATCCCCTCCACATGTCACACTGTAGGATTTGCAGAAAATAGGTGCTCAACCATCACAGACCCCCTACCAAGGTCTGGTTTGGTTCTACCAAAGCTAAGTGCATTTGTTGTAAAATTGTAGAAATTATTCCACCGAATGTCATTTGTAATAGTTGTCATGATAAACTTTTTACATGCAGATAGTGTTTCCATCAGTAATAGTACATTGCCAGTTGCAGTTCCTTCAACTTCTAATGTGCATGATATACCTGTAAATTTTAAAGAATTTGTTTTTGATTCTATTCTGAAGGCTTTGTCTGCATTTCTACCTTCTAATAAACGTAAAAGGTCTTTTAAAACTTCTCATTGAGCTGATGAAATTTCAAATGACCAACAACATAATAATTTATCCTCTTCTGATGAGGATCTATCTGATTCAGAAGATCCTTCCTCAGACATTGACACTGACAAATCTACTTATTTATTTAAAATAGAGTATATGCATTCGTTATTAAAAGAAGTGTTAATTACATTGGATATTGAGGTAACCAGTCCTATTGACGTTCAGTCTAATAAACATTTAAATGCTGTTTTTAAACCTCCTGTGGTTTCTCCAGGGGTTTTTCCTATTCCTGAGGCTATTTCTGATATGATTTCTAAGGAATGGAATAAGCCAGGTACTTCTTTTACTCCTTCTTCAAGGTTTAAAAAATTGTATCCTTTACCAGCAAAATCTATAGAGTTTTGGGAAAAAAAACCCCAAAGTGAATGGGGCAATTTCTACTCTTGCTAAACGTACCACTATTCCTATGGAAGATAGTACTTCCTTTAAGGATCCTTTAGATAGGAAGCTTGAATCGTATCTAAGGAAGGCTTAGATCTTCTCAGACCTGCTATTTCTTTGGCTGATGTTGCGGCTGCATCAACTTTCTGGTTGGAGAATTTAGTGCAACATGATTCTGACATATCTAGCATTATTCGCTTACTGTAGCATGCTAATCATTTTATTAGTGATGCCATTTTTTATATCATCAAAATTGATGTTAGATCCATGTCTTTAGCTGTATTAGCTAGAAGAGCTTTGTGGCTTAAATCTTGGAATGCTGATATGACATCTAAATCTAGATTACTATCTCTTTCTTTCCAAGGTAATAATTTATTTGGTTCTCAGTTGGATTCTATTATTTCAACTATCACTGGGGGAAAATGAGTTTTTCTGCCTCAGGATAAAAAACCTAAGGGTAAATCTAAGGCTTCTAACCGTTTTCGTTCCTTTCGTCAGAATAAGGAACAAAAACTTAATCCTCCCCCCAAGGAATCTGCTTCCAATTGGAAGCCTTCCTCAAATTGGAATAAATCCAAGCCATTTAGGAAACCAAAGTCAGCCCCTAAGTCCGCATGAAGGTGCGACCCTCATTCCAGCTCAGCTGGTAGGGGGCAGATTAAGGTTTTTCAAAGATTTTTGGATAAAATCTGTCCAAAATCATTGGATTCAGAGCATTGTCTCTCAAGGGTATCGAATAGGATTCAGAGTAAGACCTCCTGTGAGAAGATTTTTTCTCACGTATCCCTGTAAATCCAGTAAAAGCTCAGTTCCTCCTCAGGTACAAGGTTTGGGGTTTTATTCAAACCTATTCATTGTACCAAAGAGAGAAAATTTATTCAGACCAGTTCTGGATCTGAAAAATTTGAATCGTTATGTAAGAGTACCAACTTTCAAGATGGTGACTATAAGGACTATTCTGCCTTTTGTTCAGCAAGGACATTAATAGACTTGCAGGATGCATACCTTCATATTCCGATTCATCCAGAACACTTTCAGTTTCTGGGATTCTCTTTTCTAGCCAAGCATTACCAATTTCTTGCTCTTCCATTTGGCCTAGCAACAGCTCCAAGAATCTTTTCAAAGGTTCTGGGTGCCCTACTATCTGTAATCAGAGAACAGGGTATTGCGGTGTTTCCTTATTTGGACGATATCTTGGTACTAGCTCAGTCTTTACGTACTGCAGAATCTCACATGAATCAACTAGTGTTATTTCTTCGGAAACATGGTTGGAGGATCAATTTACCAAAAAGTTTCTTGATTCCTCAGACAAGGGTAACCTTTTTAGGCTTCCAGATAGATTCAGTGTCCATGACTCTGTCTCTAACAGACAAGAGACGTTTAAAATTGGTCGCAGCATGCCGGCACCTTCAGTCTGTCATTCCCTTCAGTGGCTATGTGCATGGAAGTTTTAAGTCTCATGACTGCAGCATCGGACGCGATCCCCTTTGCTCATTTTCATATGAGATCTCTACAGCTTTGTATGCTGAATCAATGGTGCAGGGATTATACAAAGATATCACAATTAATATCCTTGAATCCCAGTGTACGACACTCTCTGACATGGTGGATAGGTCACCATCGTTGGTTCAAGGGGCTTCTTTTGTTCGGCCGACCTGGACTGTGATCTCAACAGATGCGAGTCTTTCCGGTTTGGGAGCTGTTTGGGGATCTCTGACAGCACAAGGGGTTTGGAAATCTCAAGAGGCGAGATTACCAATAAATATTTTAGAACTCTGTGCAATTCTCAGGGCTCTTCAGTTCTGGCCTCTGCTAAAGAGAGAACTGTTCATTTGTTTTCAGACAGACAATATCACAACTGTGGCTTATGTCAATCATCAGGGTGGGACTCACAGTCTCCTAGCTATGAAAGAAGTATCTCAGATACTTGCTTGGGCGGAATCCAGCTCCTGTCTAATCTCTGCGGTGCATATCCCAGGTGTAGACAATTGGGAGGCGGATTATCTCAGCCACCAGACTTTACATCCAGGGGAGTGGTCTCTCCATCCAGATGTGTTTTCTCAGATTGTTCAGATGTGGGGTCTTCCAGAGATAGATCTCATGGCCTCTCATCTAAACAAGAAACTTCCCAGATACCTGTCCAGGTCCAGGGATGTGCAGGCGGAAGCAGTGGATGCGCTGACACTTCCTTGGTGTTATCATCCTGCTTACATCTTCCCACCTCTAGTTCTCCTTCCAAGAGTGATCTCCAAGATCATCATGGAACAGTCTTTTGTGTTGCTGGTGGCTCCAGCATGGCCACACAGGTTTTGGTATGCCTGATCTGGTTCGGATGTCCAGTTGCCCGCCTTGGCCACTTCCGTTACGGCCGGACCTACTATCTCAAGGTCCGTTTTTACATCAGGATCTCAAATCATTAAATTCGAAGGTATGGAAATTGAAAGCTTAGTTCTGAGTCATAGAGGTTTCTCTGACTCAGTGATTAATACTATGTTACAAGCTCGTAAATCTGTCTCTAGAAAGGTTTATTATAGAGTTTGGAAGACTTACATTTCATGGTGTTCTCATAAATTCTCCTGGCATTCTTTTAGAATTCCTAGAATTTTACAGTTTCTTCAGGATGGTTTGGATAAGGGTTTGTCTGCAAGTTCCTTGAAAGGACAAATCTCTGCTCTTTCTGTTTTATTTCACAGAAAGATTGCTATACTTCCTGATATACACTGTTTTGTACAGGCTTTAATTCGTATTCAGCCTGTCATTAAGTCAATTTCTCCTCCTTGGAGTCTTAATTTGGTTCTGAAGGCTTTACAGGCTCCTCCATTTGAACCTATGCATTCTTTAGACATTAAACTACTTTCTTGGAAAGTGTTGTTTCTTTTCGCCATCTCTTCTGCTAGAAGAGTTTCTGAGTTATCTGCTCTTTCTTGTGAGTCTCCTTTTCTGATTTTTCATCAGGATAAGGCAGTTCTGCGGACTTCTTTTCAATTTTTACCTAAGGTTGTGAATTCTAACAACATTAGTAGAGAAATTGTTGTCCCTTCCTTATGTCCTAATCCTAAGAATTCTTTGGAGAGATCCTTACATTCTTTGGATGTGGTAAGAGCTTTGAAATATTATGTGGAAGCTACTAAAGATTTCAGGAAGACTTCCAGTCTATTTGTTTTATTTTCTGGTCCTAGGAAAGGTCAGAAGGCTTCTGCTATTTCCTTGGCTTCTTGGTTGAAACTTTTGATTCATCAAGCTTATTTGGAGTTGGGTCAGGCCCCGCTTCAGAGAATTAAAGCTCATTCTACTAGATCGGTCTCCACTTCGCTGGCTTTTAAGAATGAAGCATCAGTTGATCAGATTTGCAAAGCGGCAACTTGGTCCTCTTTGCATACATTTACTAAATTCTACCGTTTTGATGTATTTGCTTCTTCTGAAGCAGTTTTTGGTAGAAAAGTTCTTCAGGCAGCTGTTTCAGTTTGATTCTTCTGCTTTTGATTTAAGTTTTTTTCTTTCAAAAATGAAAATAAACTTATTTTTTTGGGTTGTGGATTAATTTTTTCAGCGGAAAATGGCTGTTTTTATTTTTATTCCCTCCCTCTCTAGTGACTCTTGAGTGGAAGATCCACATCTTGGGTATTGATATCCCATATGTTACTAGCTCATGGACTCTTGCCAATTACATGAAAGAAAACATAATTTATGTAAGAACTTACCTGATAAATTCATTTCTTTCATATTGGCAAGAGTCCATGAGGCCCACCCTTTTTATGGTGGTTATGATTTTTTGTATAAAGCATAATTATTTCCAAATTTCCTTTGTTGATGCTTTCTACTCCTTTCTTTATCACCCCACTGCTTGGCTATTCATTAAACTGAATTGTGGGTGTGGTGAGGGGTGTATTTATAGGCATTTTGAGGTTTGGGAAACTTTGCCCCTCCTGGTAGGATTGTATATCCCATATGTCACTAGCTCATGGACTCTTGCCAATATGAAAGAAATTAATTTATCAGGTAAGTTCTTACATAAATTATGTTTTTTCTTTTTTTCTTTTTTTTGTATTAGGACAGGTATTACACCTGTGGTTTTGTTGTTATGTTAATGTTATCTTTGTTCATTTTTATACAGACGTGGTCAGCTCTGTCTTTGGCGAGAGAGGGGGAAGACTGTTTACATACAAACTAACGTGACTCCTGTGGCAGATTAGAGAGTGGAAAGCAGGTGGGGGAGACTTAGCAAAAGGTACATAAAGTTAGAGGTCTTAATACTAACATTAAGCGCAGAACTGCCTTACAGCAATATCAGAAACTCAATACAAAGGTTATATTTTTTTTTACAAGAGACCCATTTTATAGATTCTGTGATACCCAAGTTCTGGAGTAGACAATACCCACTCCACTACCATTCTACCTCAACACAAAAGAAAAAGGGTGTTTCTATACTAATACATTCCTCTCTTCAGTTCTCAATGGAGGAATCCATATCAGACCCAGAGAGGAGATTCTTGATAGTCAGGGGCAGAATACACAACACCCAAGTCACTTTATGCAACGTATATGCGCCAAATGAAAAGCAAAACTCTTTCGCCCATATATCACATCTCTTAATACAATGGTCACAAACACGCACAATCTTAGCGGGGGACTTTAACATCACGCTTCGATCCCACACAGATAGGGGAGGGTCTGTTCTTTCTAGCAAACAACGCTATGGCCAAAATGGTGAGAAGCTCACTAGAAACACATAATTTGATAGACTCCTGGGAGGCTCTTTATGGGGTTACCACAGATCATATGTACTATTCGCATGCACATAAATCTTATTCCAGACTGGATTATATTTTAGTCAGACAGACCCTGATCCCTAATGTAGCCGTGTCCAAGATCCACCCTTGTGTGTGGTCGGATCACTCCATAGTTCAGGTAAATCTAGAGGGTATAATTCAATTTCAAAGACAACTCTCCTGGACTTACGTCCCTACTATGCTCAAATCCACAGACGCACACAATAAAACTCTTAAGACTTTAGAGGAATACTGGCAGCTTAACAAGGGCACAACTGAAAATCCTACATATACATGGGCGGCACATAAACCGGTCATTAGAGGTTTCCTCATTAAGGAGAAATCAAGACTCCTTAGGGCAACGCACACTCAAATAAATAAACTACAGAAAGAAATAGCTGCATTAGAAACTAAGCATAGACAGCACCTGAGGTTGTATTTAAACTACTTCAAACAAAAAGGCAGATTCTGTCCAAAATTCTAAATCACGCAGCGATTAGAGCCACTCAAAAACTAAAAGCAAATTATTTCCTATATGCCAACAAGCCAGATAGATATCTAGCATATAAATTAAGAGAGAGGATAAAAATGAATGCTATACCAAAGCTAAGACAACAGGAAAGTTCCCTCACTTCAAACCCTTTTGATATAGCAAACAAATTTGCCTCATATTATGCCCAACTATACGACGGAAAGAAGGTAGAACACAATCCCCACACACAACAGTTATTACACCAGTTCTTACAAATAGCGACACTGAACACTATTAGTGATGAAGACAGTAAGATATTAAATGCAGAAGTAACCACAATAGAAATTCACAATGTAATTAAAGAACTCAAACCAGGCAAGGCAGCGGGACCAGACGGTTTAACGGGAGAATATTATAAACAATTTCAAAATACACTAATCTCACATATAAGACAGTTTTGTAATGATGTTATGGAAGGACGGGAGATACCAACAGAAACCTTTAGGGCAAAAATAGTAGTAATCCCTAAACAGGGGAAGGATCCAAAGTCACCTCAAAGCTATAGACCAATCTCCCTAATTAACCAGGATATTAAAATACTAACCAAGATTTTAGCAAACAGACTTAAAGGGACACTGTACCCAAATTTTTTCTTTCGTGATTCAGATTGAGCATGAAATTTTAAGCAACTTTCTAATTTACTCCTATTATCAATTTTTTTTCATTCTCTTGGTATCTTTATTTGAAATGCAAGATGCCGGCCCATTTTTGGTGAACACCTGGGTTGTCCTTGCTGATTGGTGGATAAATTCATCCACCAATAAAAAAGTGCTGTCCAGAGTACTGAAACCAAAAAAAAGCTTAGATGCCTTCTCTTTCAAATAGCGATAGCAAGAGAACGAAGAAAATTTATAATAGGAGTAAATTAGAAAGTTGCCTAAAATTGCATGCTCTTTCTGAATTACAAAAGAAAAAATTTGGGTTCAGTGTCCCTTTAAGACAATAATCCCAAAATTGGTACATCCGGATCAGGTGGGGTTCATCACAGATAGAGAGGCACCAGACAATATCAGGAGAACTTGTGTGTGTGGGCGGGGGGGATGGGATAGCGCTAGTTAAAGCTTAAAAGAGATCTATTGAATTAAATGAATTAATGTTCTATTAGTACCGTGTTATAACGGTAGGAGAAATAACGGATTTATCTAATTCATAAAGTCTAACAATAAAAATGATATATATGCATAAGGTTAAATGAATTTTAATATAATATGTTTAAAATCAGTTTATAAACAGTCAATTCTTTAGATAAACAATTCATAAAAATGAACGATACAATTAATATGATGCCGGCATCTAAGTTCAAAAAGACAATTTAGCTTAAAAAAAGACGATAAATTTTGATTAAAACGATCTAATAAGTTAAAAAACTACTGATGAACAAAACTAATATATGATAGTTTAACCTAAAAATAGCAAAATATTCAACATGAAATATAGTAAATACGTATAATTGGTAAAAGTATCTTAGAATAATTAATTATTTTAGAATAATTAATAGCCGAATGGATCGGGACTCTCAAAACTGATATTGAGTGAAGATTTAGTATATAGTTCGTTGTGGAAGGTTAGTCAGAGATCTTTTGTAGCTAATTTGTTATCGTCTCTGATTCCAATTATAGATGTTTTGTTGGATTTAGTGTAACAGTCTCAGATCCGGATGTTTTGTGAAATATTGTATCAGGTTTAGCAGAGCTGATGGAAACTCTATTCCTGTGTGTTCGGTTCTTATGAACTGAGGTTACGTATTGGCACTTTCAATGATTTTGGTATAATGTCCTTAGATGTGATGTATTGATTCACAGTAGGAATACAAGTATAAAGTGGAGTTGGGAGGCAAGTAGATCAAGGGTCAGGGATTATACTTATAGATACTACTCAGATTTTGTGTGAATTGTTCGAAGTACCTGACCTACTACACATCTGATCCAACTGTCTTTATTATAGCGATTGTAAGCAAAGTACCTTAGTAGGTTGTTGTATCCAAAATAGCACTACAGACAGAGAATCTGTTCCTGAGCGTTCAGTTGTGATGAATGGCGGCTAAATTTCACCACTTTTGATGAGTTCCGGTGCAAGGGTCAGTACAACACGTTCAGTTGTCCGGTGTTATTAGCTGTCTTGGTTTAGGTGTGTTTAATTCACAGCATAGGAAGATTTTACAGCAAAGTTGGGAGGCAAGTAGATCATGGGTCAGGAATTATACTTTTGGAAATGACTCTGTTTGAGAATATTTCGAAGTACCTGACCTACTACACATCTGATCCAACAGTTTTCTTTATAGGTATAGCGATGAGTGAGCCTGGAACAAAATAAAAAGAGTTTTATTTAAATAATATAATTGGTTAAATTTTAATCTCTATCTTGAAATAAACATTTTGTGTTTAATGTTTATTATCCATTTAAGGGCTTTTTTATTCCTTCCAGAATTAAAGATGGAAACTTTGGCCAACCAAGACCAAATATATTCATTTTTTGGATTATATATATTTGTCTTCTCATGATTTTTAAATAAAGGAATAAACTTTAACCAACTTTATGGGGCACAAAGTCAGATTCCAACGTAAAGGGACACTGAACCCAACTTATTTCTTTCATGATTCCGATAGAGCATCAATTTTAAGCAACTTTCTAATTTGCTCCTATTATCAAATTTTCTGTGTTCTCTTGGGGGTCAATGTATTAATGTGCGAGGGGACATGATACGATGTAGCATATCATGTCCGCCGCACATCGATAAATGACAGCTGCTTCATAAATTTTCCGGCGAGCCTCAGGGGCATGGAGCTTGATAAATTAACCCCTTGGTAACTATCTTTATTTGAAAAAGAATGAATGTAAGCCTATGAGCCAGCCCATCCTTGGGTCAGTACCTGGGTAGTGCTTGATGATTGTTGGCTAAATGTTGCCACCAATCAGCAATCGCTATCCAAGATGCTGAACCAAAAATTGGTCCAGTTTGTAAGCTTTACATTCCTGCTTTCTTTTACAAAGATATGACGAGTCCACGGATTTCATCCTTACTTGTGGGATATTAACCTCCTGCTAACAGGAAGTGGCAAAGAGCACCACAGCAGAGCTGTATATAAAGCCCATCCCTTCCCCTCCACCCCCAGTCATTCTCTTTGCCTGTGTTATACTAGGAAAAGGTTAAGTGAGGTGTTAGTTTTATTTTCTTCAATCAAAAAGTTTTTATTTTATATGGAACCGGTGTGTACTATTTTCCTCAGCCCTGAGGTTGATGATCTTAGCAGTTGTAACTAAGATCCACGTTGGTTCCCACAAGACTTCTGAAGGTAACATAAGGACATCTTCAGTGTGGAGAACGGTTTCATGCTTCAAGCAGCATTAAGGTATGTGCAGCCTTTTATTTCTGAAGAGACTTGAAATATCAGAACTGGCTGGCATTTATTTCCCTGTTGGGAATGGGGTAAGCAGTAGACATATTATACAGAGGGGTGTTACTGGAGTTTCTAGTTTTTATATTTCTAAGTGACATAAGGGCATGATATGACACTATGGGAGAGGCATAAAGGCAGTAAATCGATATGGCAGTAAAACGATTGAGCTATTTTTTATTATATATCCAGCATGACTTGCTGGGATGTGTTTGGGGTGTTTTTGTGTTCCACTTAGCTTGTGTGCAAAACCGCTTCTCCATGCGGTTGTGTTTGGGCCTACTCCGACATCGGCCATAAGGGGCGGGGCTTGTTTTTGCACACTCAGATGCGCACTTCCTTCTGACAGAGAAGCAGCAAGCAGTAAATCCGGTTGCTCCTGGACAGTAGTCTCTGGCCTGGAGTGTTGGCTAATCATTCCGAAGTACCCTGGGGGCAGGTAGGCACCACAGCTGAAGCTGTGGCGAGGTGCAGAGGGTATTTTTGTGTAAACTGATATTTCTTTCATGTAATTAGCAAGAGTCCATGAGCTAGTGACGTATGGGATATACATTCCTACCAGGAGGGGCAAAGTTTCCCAAACCTTAAAATGCCTATAAATACACCCCTCACCACACCCACAATTCAGTTTTACAAACTTTGCCTCCCATGGAGGTGGTGAAGTAAGTTTGTGCTAGATTCTACGTTGATATGTGCTTCGCAGCAGGCTGAAGCCCGGTTTTCCTCTCAGAGTGCAGTGAATGTCAGAGGGAGGAGAAGAGAGTATTGCCTATTTGAATACAATGGTCTTCCTCTAGGGGATCTATTTCATAGGTTCTCTGTTATCGGTCGTAGAGATTTCTTCTCCTACCTCCCTTTTCAGATCGACGATATACTCTTATATACCATTACCTCTGCTGATTCTCGTTTCAGTACTGGTTTGGCTATCTACTATATGTAGATGAGTGTCTTAGGGTAAGTAAGTCTTATTTTATTTATGACACTCTAAGCTATGGTTGGGCACTTTATATGTAAAGTTTTAAATATATGTTTTAAACTTATATTTGCCATGATTCAGGATATTCAGTATTCCTTCTTTCAGACTGTCAGTTTCATTTTTTTGGAAAATGCTTATGAATTAATATTTTTTCTTACCTTAAAAATATTCAAATTGACTTTTTTCCTTGCGGGCTGTTAGGCTCGCGAGGGCAGAAAATGCTTTAATTTATTGCGTCATTTTTGGCGTGAACTTTTTTGGCGCAAAATTTTTGTCATTTCCGTTGACGCCGGAAGTTTGTTCATGGTTGCGTCATTTTTTGACGCATGTGTGTTAGACGTTTTTTTGCACCAAAATATGTGGGCGTCATTCTTGGCGCCAAAAAATGTGGGTGTCATACTTGGCGCCAAAAAATGTGGGCGTCATACTTAGCGCCACTTTTTTCACATTATTTAAGTCTCATTTTTTTGTTGCAATTGCTTCATCTTTCTGGTTGGATACTTTAAGATCAAGTATCGGATTATGATTTGTTTAGCATTGTTGAAAGGACAAAATCTTTGAAGTTCAGACTAAGTGCTATTGCATTGTCTTGTTATCTTGCATTTGTTGATTGTGCAAGTCCAGTGTGTTGACTGGTCCTTTAACTTGATTAACATGCTAATAATTTCATTTGTGTTGTCATTTTATTAAATATTTTCGCAAATGAGGTTTAATCTATGTCTTTAGCTATTTTAGCTAGAAGAACTTTGTGATTTAAATCTTGGAATGCTAATTTGATTTCTAAAATCCATATTTCTTTTTTTCCAAGATAATCAATTATTTGGTTCATAATTGGATTCAATTCTTTAACTGTTACTCTGGGCTTCAAGATTGAGTTCTAAGACTAAAATTTTAAGCTTATATTAGTTTTCTGTTCTTACTAAGGAACGGAATCCTGAATTCTTCCCCAAGTAACATGTTTATAATTGGAAGTTTTTTTCTTCATTCAATTAAGCCTTTTAAAAGTTCAAAGTCAGCTCCCTAAAATTTGCATGTAGGTGCAGTTCTTATTCCAGCTTGGCTGGTAAGGGGCAGGTTAAGACTTTTTTGAAATTTGTTTCGTTCTATTCGGTCCAAACTTCTTAGACTTTGGGTACAGAATAGGATTCAGAGTAAAACCGTCTGTGAGAAGTCTTTTTTCTCTATCGTATTCCAGCTATTCCAGCTATTCAGTATCGTATTCCAGCTTTCCTGAAGTGTGTTTCAGACCTATATGTTTTGGGTACTGGTGAAGTGCGGCTGGTCACCCGTTGGGGCTCAAGCGCTGCTCAGACCTGGAGTTTTCTGGGGTATTTATTCCAGTTTCATTTTAGAACTGGGTTTTGGGGTTTTATTCAGGACTATTCATTGTTCCAAAGATAGAAAATCTTTTTGAATTGTCATATAAGTGTACCATCTTTTAGAATGGTGTTTATATGGTCTATTCTGCCTTTTTGGTCAGTGATGGCATTATTTGTTTACAATAGATACAATAGATGCATATCTTCATTTTCTGTTTTCATTCAGATTATTTTTATTTTCTGAGATTCTCTTTTTTTACAAGCATTACCAATTTGTTGCTTTTCCTTCTGGTCTGGCGACAGCTCTAAGAATCTTTTCAAGGTTCTCAGTGTTCCTTATTTGGACAGTATCGTGGTACTGGCTCAGTCTTTTCGTTCTGTGGAATCTGATACAATTCAACTTTGTTGTTTCTTCAAGACATGGTTAGAGGTTCTTTTTATCAAAAGCTCCTTGATTCCTCACACAAGGGTCACCTTTTTTAGGTTTCCAGATAGATTGTGTCAATGTTTTTGTCTCTAACAGACAAGTGACAAGTTTATTGGGTTCCGTTTGTCGGAACCTTCAGTCTCTATTATTTCCTTCAAGTTGCTATATTTGCATGGAAGTTTTAGGTTTCATGGCTGCAGCATTGGATTCAATTCCCTTTGCTCATTTCATAGGAAACCTTTCCAGTTTCTTATGCTGAATAATGGTGCAGGGATTCTAGGATATCACTTTTTATATCTTTGAATCCTATCTTCAACTATCTTTTAACTATCTTTGATTCGGTTGTTAAGATCACCATCATTTAGTTCTACAGGTCTCTTCGGTTCTTTCAACCTGGACCATGATCTCTACAGATGCGAGTCTTTTAGGTTGGGAGGCTGTCTGAGGATCTCTGTCAGCACAAGGGGTTTTGGAAATCTCAGGAGGCGAGATTACCATTTGATATTTTGGAAGAAGAGACGTTTATTGTTTTTTCAGACAGACAATGTCACAACTGTGGCGTATGTCAATCATCAGGGTGGGACTATCAGTCCTTAGGCTGTGACAGAAGTATCTCGGATATTTGCTTGGGCTAAATCCAACTCCTATCTAATTTCTGTGTTTTTTTCCCCCGGTATAGACAATTGGGAAGCGGATTATCTCTGTTAATCAAGCTTTACATCCGGGAGAATGGTCTCTTTACCCAGATATGTTTTTCAATTTTTCAGATGTGATTTCAGAAATAGATCTGTTGGCATCTTATCTAAACAAGGAACTTCCCAGGGGCCTATTCAGGTCCGGGGATCCTCAGGCGGAAGTAGTGTATGCATTGACACTTCCTTGGAATTATCAATCTGCCTATATTTTTTCATCTCTGGTTTTTCTTTTAAGAGTGATTTTCAAAATCATCAGAAAACAATCTTTGGTGTGGCTGGTGGCTCCAGCATGGCCACACAGGTTTTGGTATATGGTTCTTGTTCGGATGTTCAGTTGCCAATCTTGGTTACTTCCATTAAGGCCAGACCTTATATCTTAACATTCGTTTTTTTCATCAGGAATTCAAATTATTAATTTGATGGTATGAAAATTTAACGCTTAGTACTTAGTCATAGAAGTTTCTCTGACTCAGTGATTAATACTATGTTGCAGGCTCGTAAATCTTTGTCTAGTAGGATTTATTATCGAGTTTGGAAGATTTACATCTCATGATGCTCTTCTTATGAATTCTCTTGGCATTCTTTTAGAATTCATAGGATTTTATAGTTTCTTCATAAGGTTTTGTCTGCATGTTCCTTGAAAGGACAAATCTCTGTTTTTCTGGTGCTGTTTCACAGGAAGAATTGCTAAATCTTTCTGATATTCATTGTTTTGTTCAGGCTTTGGTTCGTGTCAAGCCTGTCATTAAGCCAATTTCTCCTCCTTGGAGTCTTAATTTGATTCTGAAGGCTTTACAGGCTCTTCTGTTTGAGCATATGCTTTCTTTGGACATTAATTACTTTCATGGAAAGTATTGTTCTTTTTAGACATTTCTTCAGCTAGAACAGTTTTTGAATTATCTGTTCTTTCTTGTGAATCTCCTTTTTCTGATTTTTCATCAGGATAAGGTGGTTTTTGCTGTCCTCATTTCAATTTTTACTTAAAGTTGTGAATTCTAACAACATTAGTAGAGGAATTATAGTCCCTTCCTTGTGTCCTAATCCTAAGAATTCTTTGGTAAGATTCTTACATTCTTTGGATGTGAGTTTTGAAATATTATGTTGAAGCTACTCAGATTTCAGACATACTTCTAGTCTATTTGTTATCTTTTCTGGTTTTAGGAAAGGTCAGAAAGCTTCTGCCATTTCTTTGGCATCTTGGTTAAAGCTTTTGATTCATCATGCTTATTTGGAGTCGGGTTAATCCCCGCCTCAGAGGATTACGGCTCATTCTACTAAGTCAGTTTTCTACTTCCTGGACTTTTAAGAATGAAGCTTCTGTTGATCAGATTTGCAAAGCAATGACTTGGTCTTCTTTGCATACTTTTACTAAATTCTGCCATTTTGATGTTTTCTCTTCCTTCAGAAGCAGTTTTTGGTAGAATAGTACTTTAGGCAGCTGTTTCAGTTTGATTCTTCTGCTTATAATTTCAGTATTTTTCATTATAAAAATTGAAACTTTTGATTTGGGTAGTGGATTAATTTTTCAGCGGAATTGGCTGTCTTTATTTTATCCCTCCCTCTCTAGTGACTCTTGCGTGGAAGTTCCACATCTTGGGTATTGCTATCCCATACGTCACTAGCTCATGGACTCTTGCCAATTACATGAAAGAAAACATAATTTATGTAAGAACTTACCTGATAAATTCATTTCTTTCATATTAGCAAGAGTCCATGAGGCCCACCCTTTCTTTCATGTAATTAGCAAGAGTCCATGAGCTAGTGACGTATGGGATATACATTCCTACCAGGAGGGGCAAAGTTTCCCAAACCTCAAAATGCCTATAATTACACCCCTCACCACACCCACAAATCAGTTTTACAAACTTTGCCTCCTATGGAGGTGGTGAAGTAAGTTTGTGCTAGATTCTACGTTGATATGTGCTCCGCAGCAGGTTGGAGCCCGGTTTTCCTCTCAGCGTGCAGTGAATGTCAGAGGGATGTGAGGAGAGTATTGCCTATTTGAATTCAATGATCTCCTTCTACGGGGTCTATTTCATAGGTTCTCTGTTATCGGTCGTAGAGATTCATCTCTTACCTCCCTTTTCAGATCGACGATATACTCTTATATATACCATTACCTCTACTGATTCTCGTTTCAGTACTGGTTTGGCTTTCTACTACATGTAGATGAGTGTCCTGGGGTAAGTAAGTCTTATTTTCTGTGACACTCTAAGCTATGGTTGGGCACTTTTATATAAAGTTCTAAATATATGTGTTCAAACATTTATTTGCCTTGACTCAGGATGTTCAACGTTCCTTATTTCAGACAGTCAGTTTCATATTTGGGATAATGCATATGAATAAATCAATTTTTTTCATCAGGATAAGGCGGTGTTGCGAACTTCTTCAAAATTTTTGCCTAAGGTTGTGAATTCTAACAACATTAGTAGAGAAATTGTGGTTCCTTCATTGTGTCCTAATCCTAAGAATTCTAAGGAGAGATCATTGCATTCTTTGGATGTAGTTAGAGCTTTGAAATATTATGTTGAAGCTACTAAGAATTTCCGAAAGACTTCTAGTCTATTCGTTATTTTTTCCGGTTCTAGGAAAGGTCAGAAGGCCTCTGCCATTTCTTTGGCATCTTGGTTGAAATCTTTAATTCATCATGCTTATGTCGAGTCGGGTAAAACTCCGCCTCAAAGGATTACAGCTCATTCTACTAGGTCAGTTTCTACTTCCTGGGCATTTAGGAATGAAGCTTCGGTTGATCAGATTTGCAAAGCAGCAACTTGGTCTTCTTTGCATACTTTTACTAAATTCTACCATTTTGAGGTGTTTTCTTCTTCTGAAGCAGTTTTTGGTAGAAAAGTACTTCAGGCAGCTGTTTCAGTTTGAAAATATTTCTGACAGAGGTCAGAAAATCAAAGATTCTAAATACTTGCCGAGCACTTCAGTCCATTCCTCGGCCATCAGTGGCTCAGTGTATGGAGGTAATTGGATTAATGGTAGCGGCAATGGACATCATTCAGTTTGCTCGCCTTCATCTCAGACTGCTGCAGCTGTGCATGCTCGGACAGTGGAATGGGGATTATGTGGATTTATGTCCTCAGATTAATCTAGACCAAGAAACCAGAGACTCTTTTCTTTGGTGGTTGTCGCTGGATCATCGTCCCAGGGGACGTGTTTCCGCAGACCCTCGTGGGTGATAGTGACAATGGACACCAGCCTTCTGGGCTGGGGTGCAGTCTGGAATTCCCTGAAGGCTCAGGGTGTTTGCCTTCCAATCAATATTCTGGAACTGAGAGCAATATTCAATACGCTTCAGGCATGGACTCAGTTGGTTTCGGCCAAATTCATCAGATTCCAGTCGGACAACATCACGACTGTGACCTATATCAATCATCAGGGGGGAACAAGGAGTCCCTTAGCGATGAGAGAGGTATCCAAGATAATCCGTTGGGCGGAAGCCCACTCTTGTCATCTGCCAGCAATCTACATCCCAGGAGTAGAAAATTGGGAAGTGGATTTTCTAAGTCGACAGACTTTTCATCCGGGGGAGTGGGAACTCCACCCGGAGGTATTTGCGTCATTGATTCTCCGATGGGGCAGACCAGAATTGGATCTGATGGCATCTCGACAGAATGCCAAGCTTCCAAGATACGAATCCCGGTCGAGGGATCCTCAGGCCGAACTAATAGATGCTTTGGCAGTGCCTTGGTCGTTCAGCCTAGCTTATGTGTTTCCACCGTTTCCTCTCCTTCCACGCGTGATTGCTCGAATCAAACAGGAGAGAGCTTCAGTTATCCTGATAGAGCCTGCGTGGCCATGCAGGACTTGGTATGCGGATCTAGTGGACATGTCCTCTCTGCCACCGTGGAAACTTCCTTTGAGACAGGACCTTCTCATTCAAGGTCCTTTCCAACATCCAAATCTAATTTCTCTGCAGCTGACTGCGTGGAGATTGAACGCTTGATTTTATCGAAGCAAGGATTCTCTGATTCAGTTATCAGTACTTTGATACAGGCTAGGAAGCCTGTCACTAGAAAAATCTATCATAAGATATGGCGTAAATATCTTTATTGGTGTGAATCCAAGGGTTACTCATGGAGTAAAGTTAGGATTCCTAGGATTCTGTCTTTTCTCCAAGAAGGATTGGAGAAAGGGTTATCAGCAAGTTCCTTAAAGGGACACATTTATGCGTTGTCAATTTTGTTTCACAAACGTTTGGCAGATGTGCCAGATGTTCAGTCTTTTTGTCAGGCTCTTTCTAGAATTAAGCCTGTTTTTAGACCAATTATTTCTCCCTGGAGTTTAAATTTAGTTCTTCGAGTTCTTCAAGGGGTTCCGTTTGAACCTATGCATTCCATAGATATTAAATTATTATCTTGGAAAGTTCTGTTTTTGGTTGCTATTTCTTCTGCTCGAAGAGTTTCTGAGCTTTCAGCATTACAGTGTGATTCGCCTTATCTCATATTTCATTCTGATAAGGTGGTTTTACGTACCAAACCTGGGTTTCCTCCCAAGGTTGTTTCCAATAAGAATATTAATCAGGAAATTGTTGTTCCTTCCTTGTGCCCTAATCCTTCTTCTAAGGAGCGTCTGTTACATAATCTGGACGTGGTCCATGCCTTAAAGTTTTACTTACAGGCAACTAAGGATTTCCATCAATCATCTTCATTATTCATTGTTTATTCTGGAAAGCGTAGGGGTCAGAAAGCTACGGCTACCTCTCTTTCTTTTTGGCTGAGAAATATCATTCGCCTGGCATATGAGACTGCTGGACAGCAGCCTCCTGAAAGAATTACGGCTCATTCTACTAGGGCTGTGGCTTCCACATGGGCTTTTAAAAACGATGCATCTGTTGAACAGATTTGTAAGGCTGCGACTTGGTCGTCCCTTCATACTTTTTCCAAATTTTCCAAATTTGATACTTTTGCTTCTTCTGAGGCTGTTTTTGGGAGAGAGGTTTTTCAAGCAGTGGTGCCTTCCGTTTAGGTTCCTGTCTTGTCCCTCCCTTTCATCCGTGTCCTATTGCTTTGGTATTGGTATCCCACAAGTAAGGATGAAATTCGTGGACTCGTCATATCTTTGTAAAAGAAAAGTAAATTTATGCTTACCTGATAAATTAATTTCTTTTGCGATATGACGAGTCCACGGCCCACCCTGTTCTTTTAAGACAGATTTATTTTTTGTAAACTTCAGTCACCTCTGCACCTTTTAGCCTTTCCTTTTCTCTTCCTTAACCTTTGGTCGAATGACTGGGGGTGGAGGGGAAGGGAGGGGCTATATATATACAGCTCTGCTGTGGTGCTCTTTGCCACTTCCTGTTAGCAGGAGGTTAATATCCCACAAGTAAGGATGAAATCCGTGGACTCGTCATATCGTAAAAGAAATTAATTTATCGGGTAAGCATAAATTTACTTTTTTCAAATAAAGATCCAAGGAGACTAAAGAAAAAAAGATAATAGGAGTAAATTAGACATTTTCTTAAAATTGCATGCTCTACCTGAATCGTGAAAGAAAAAACTTGGTTTCAGTGTGCCTTTAAATATTCAGTTATAATTTTTTTTATACTTTTCAATTTATGTATATTATCAAAATTACTTTGAGCAGCGCCGTCCTCATGCTTTTCTCGCACAGTTTCCTCTACTCTCCACTGCACATTCAGTGTTGGTTGTAATTTTTTTTAAGGCCAGGTATGTTTTTCTCGTGCTGCAGTCTCACTTTCTAGTATGCGCATGACTGCATCAGCCAAACATACCTGTCCTTATAATATAAATATTGTATTATTAAAGGACCGCTCATGCAGTTTAATAAATAACATAATTAAGAAGTGGCTAATAAAAATACAATGCAATTCTAACACTTAATTAAAATGTATATAATTTTTTTATACCAATTTTTTGTTTATCGTCCCCTATATTATGTGACAGATATCATCCAATCACAGAATATATATATATGTACTATATACTATACTATATATACTATATATATATGTATATACCCTGTGAGCTTCTGCACATGCTCAGGAAGTTATTACATAAAAAGACTGTAAATTTAGATAAATGAAGTAAATTATAAAATTAATTGACTTAAAAGGACATGAACCAACATGTTTCTTCCATGATTCATATAGATAATTCAATTGTAATTAAATAACTTTCCAAATAACTTATATTATGTAATTATCTTCCTTCTCTTGTTATCATTTGTTGAAATGTTTTTCTAGGCAAGCTTTGGAGCAGCAGAGAAGCTATTTTCTAGCTGTTGATTGGTGGCTGCATATACTGTACATATATTTCAATTTTGATTGGCTCACCCATGTGTTTTGTTAGAAACCATTAGTGCATTGCTGCTCCTTCAATAAATGATACCAAGAGAATGAAATAAATTAGAAAATAGAAGTAAATTCGAAATTTATTGAAAATTATATCCTCTATCTGAATCATGAAAAATATTTGGTTTTCTTTTTATGTCCGTTAACATTTCCAATTACCTGATCTATTTCATTCAGAATCATAAAACTTTATTTTGACTTTATTGTCCAATTCAATGTATAACAGATAAGCAAACACTGTACTAACTTTTAAAAAAATATATTTATTTGTTACATACCTAAATCTTACATGCATATAAAACAACAATTATAACCTGTGAATATATATATATATATATATATATATATATATATATATATATATTTCTATTAATCAATCCATCTTTATAATATAACTATTGAAAACTCTAAAAATCCGGGGTACAGGTCAGGCACTATCAGTAATTTCCAATAGCTCCGCTGGTATTCTTTTGATGTTAAGAATCAGATGCAAACTGTAAGAAATCCTTATTTTCAAATAAAGTCATTATAGTTTTTCTAATTTTTTATTTCTTTCATGTAATTAGCAAGAGTCCATGAGCTAGTGACGTATGGGATATACATTCCTACCAGGAGGGGCAAAGTTTCCCAAACCTCAAAATGCCTACAAATACACCCCTCACCACACCCACAATTCAGTTTTACAAACTTTGCCTCCTATGGAGGTGGTGAAGTAAGTTTGTGCTAGATTCTACGTTGATATGCGCTCCGCAGCAAGTTGGAGCCCGGTTTTCCTCTCAGCGTGCAGTGAATGTCAGAGGGATGTGAGGAGAGTATTGCCTATTTGAATGCAGTGATCTCCTTCTACGGGGTCTATTTCATAGGTTCTCTGTTATCGGTCGTAGAGATTCATCTCTTACCTCCCTTTTCAGATCGACGATATACTCTTATTTATATACCATTACCTCTGCTGATTTTCGTTTCAGTACTGGTTTGGCTTTCTACAAACATGTAGATGAGTGTCCTGGGGTAAGTAAATCTTATTTTCTGTGACACTCTAAGCTATGGTTGGGCACTTTATTTATAAAGTTCTAAATATATGTATTCAAACATTTATTTGCCTTGACTCAGAATGTTCAACATTCCTTATTTTCAGACAGTCAGTTTCATATTTGGGATAATGCGTTTGAATCAATCATTTTTTCTTACCTTAAAAATTTGACTTTTTTTCCCTGTGGGCTGTTAGGCTCGCGGGGGCTGAAAATGCTTCATTTTATTGCGTCATTCTTGGCGCGGACTTTTTTGGCGCAAAAAATCTTTTCTGTTGCGTCATTTTTTGACGTCCTTTTGCGCCAAAAATGTCGGCGTTCCGGATGTGGCGTCCTTTTTGGCGCCAAAAAGCATTTAGGCGCCAAACAATGTGGGCGTATTATTTGGCGCCAAAAAATATGGGCGTCGCTTTTGTCTCCACATTATTTCAGTCTCATTTTTTATTTGCTTCTGGTTACTAGAAGCTTGTTTATTGGCATTTTTTCCCATTCCTGAAACTGTCATTTAAGGAATTTGATCAATTTTGCTTTATATGTTGTTTTTTCTCTTACATATTGCAAGATGTCTCACGTTGCATCTGAGTCAGAAGATACTTCAGGAAAATCGCTGTCTAGTGCTGGAACTACCAAAGCTAAGTGTATCTGCTGTAAACTTTTGGTAGCTATTCCTCCGGCTGTTGTTTGTATTAATTGTCATGACAAACTTGTTAAAGCAGATAATATTTCCTTTAGTAATGTACCATTGCCTGTTGCAGTTCCCTCAACATCTAAGGTGCAGAATGTTCCTGATAATATAAGAGATTTTGTTTCAGAATCCATCAAGAAGGCTATGTCTGTTATTTCTCCTTCTAGTAAACATAAAAAATCTTTTAAAACTTCTCTCTCTACAGATGAATTTTTAAATGAACATCATCATTCTGATTCTGATGACTCTTCTGGTTCAGAGGATTCTGTCTCAGAGATTGATGCTGATAAATCTTCATATTTATTTAAAATGGAATTTATTCGTTCTTTACTTAAAGAAGTACTAATTGCTTTAGAAATAGAGGATTCTGGTCCTCTTGATACTAATTCTAAACGTTTAGATAAGGTGTTTAAATCTCCTGTGGTTATTCCAGAAGTTTTTCCTGTTCCTAATGCTATTTCTGAAGTAATTTCCAGAGAATGGGATAAATTGGGTAATTCATTTACTCCTTCTAAACGTTTTAAGCAATTATATCCTGTGCCGTCTGACAGATTAGAATTTTGGGACAAAATCCCTAAAGTTGATGGGGCTATTTCTACCCTTGCTAAACGTACTACTATTCCTACGTCAGATGGTACTTCGTTTAAAGATCCTTTAGATAGGAAAATTTAATCCTTTCTAAGAAAAGCTTATCTGTGTTCAGGTAATCTTCTTAGACCTGCTATATCTTTGGCTGATGTTGCTGCAGCTTCAACTTTTTGGTTGGAGACTTTAGCACAACAAGTAACAGATCATGATTCTCATAATATTATTATTCTTCTTCAGCATGCTAATAATTTTATCTGTGATGCCATTTTTGATATTATCAGAGTTGATGTCAGGTTTATGTCTCTAGCTATTTTAGCTAGAAGAGCTTTATGGCTTAAAACTTGGAATTCTGATATGGCTTCTAAATCAACTCTACTTTCCATTTCTTTCCAGGGTAACAAATTATTTGGTTCTCAGTTGGATTCCATTATCTCAACTGTTACTGGTGGGAAAGGAACTTTTTTACCACAGGATAAAAAATCTAAGAGTAAAAACAGGGCTAATAATCGTTTTCGTTCCTTTCGTTTCAACAAAGAACAAAAGCCTGATCCTTCATCCTCAGGAGCAGTTTCAGTTTGGAAACCATCTCCAGTCTGGAATAAATCCAAGCCTTCTAGAAAGGCAAAGCCTGCTTCTAAGTCCACATGAAGGTGCAGCCCTCATTCCAGCTCAGCTGGTAGGGGGCAGGTTATGTTTTTTCAAAGAAATTTGGATCAATTCTGTTCACAATCTTTGGATTCAGAACATTGTTTCAGAAGGGTACAGAATTGGTTTCAAGATGAGACCTCCTGCAAAGAGATTTTTTCTTTCCCGTGTCCCAGTAAATCCAGTGAAAGCTCAAGCATTTCTGAATTGTGTTTCAGATCTAGAGTTGGCTGGAGTAATTATGCCAGTTCCAGTTCTGGAACAGGGGATGGGGTTTTATTCAAATCTCTTCATTGTACCAAAGAAGGAGAATTCCTTCAGACCAGTTCTGGATCTAAAAATATTGAATCGTTATGTAAGGATACCAACGTTCAAAATGGTAACTGTAAGGACTATCTTGCCTTTTGTTCAGCAAGGGCATTATATGTCCACAATAGATTTACAGGATGCTTATCTGCATATTCCGATTCATCCAGATCATTATCAGTTCCTGAGATTCTCTTTTCTGGACAAGCATTACCAGTTTGTGGCTCTGCCGTTTGGCCTAGCTACAGCTCCAAGAATTTTTACAAAGGTTCTCGGTGCCCTTCTGTCTGTAATCAGAGAACAGGGTATTGTGGTATTTCCTTATTTGGGCGATATCTTGGTACTTGCTCAGTCTTTACATTTAGCAGAATTTCATACGAATCGACTTGTGTTCTTTCTTCAAGATCATGGTTGGAGGATCAATTTACCAAAAAGTTCATTGATTCCTCAAACAAGGGTAACCTTTCTGGGTTTCCAGATAGATTCAGTGTCCATGACTCTGTCTTTAACAGACAAGAGACGTCTAAAATTGATTTCAGCTTGTCGAAACCTTCAGTCACAATCATTCCCTTCGGTAGCCTTATGCATGGAAATTCTAGGTCTTATGACTGCTGCATCGGACGCGATCCCCTTTGCTCGTTTTCACATGCGACCTCTTCAGCTCTGTATGCTGAATCAATGGTGCAGGGATTACACAAAGATATCTCAATTAATATCTTTAAAACCGATTGTACGACACTCTCTAACGTGGTGGACAGATCACCATCGTTTAATTCAGGGGGCTTCTTTTGTGCTTCCGACCTGGACTGTAATTTCAACAGATGCAAGTCTCACAGGTTGGGGAGCTGTGTGGGGATCTCTGACGGCACAAGGAGTTTGGGAATCTCAGGAGGTGAGATTACCGATCAATATTTTGGAACTCCGTGCAATTTTCAGAGCTCTTCAGTCTTGGCCTCTTCTGAAGAGAGAATCGTTCATTTGTTTTCAGACAGACAATGTCACAACTGTGGCATACATCAATCATCAAGGAGGGACTCACAGTCCTCTGGCTATGAAAGAAGTATCTCGAATTCTGGTTTGGGCGGAATCCAGCTCCTGTCTAATCTCTGCGGTTCATATCCCAGGTATAGACAATTGGGAAGCGGATTATCTCAGTCGCCAAACGTTGCATCCGGGCGAATGGTCTCTTCACCCAGAGGTATTTCTTCAGATTGTTCAAATGTGGGAGCTTCCAGAAATAGATCTGATGGCGTCTCATCTAAACAAGAAACTTCCCAGGTATCTGTCCAGATCCCGGGATCCTCAGGCGGAAGCAGTGGATGCATTATCACTTCCTTGGAAGTATCATCCTGCTTATATCTTTCCGCCTCTAGTTCTTCTTCCAAGAGTAATCTCCAAGATTCTGAAGGAATGCTCGTTTGTTCTGCTGGTAGCTCCGGCATGGCCTCACAGGTTTTGGTATGCGGATCTTGTCCGGATGGCCTCTTGCCATCCGTGGACTCTTCCGCTACGACCAGACCTTCTGTCGCAAGGTCCTTTTTTTCATCAGGATCTCAAATCCTTAAATTTAAAGGTATGGAGATTGAACGCTTGATTCTTAGTCAAAGAGGTTTCTCTGACTCTGTGATTAATACTATGTTACAGGCTCGTAAATCTGTATCCAGAGAGATATATTATAGAGTCTGGAAGACATATTTCTTGGTGTCTTTCTCATCATTTTTCTTGGCATTCTTTTAGAATTCCAAGAATTTTACAGTTTCTTTAGGATGGTTAAGATAAAGGTTTGTCCGCAAGTTCCTTGAAAGGACAAATCTCTGCTCTTTCTGTTCTTTTTCACAGAAAGATTGCTAATCTTCCTGATATTCATTGTTTTGTACAAGCTTTGGTTCGTATAAAACCTGTCATTAAGTCAATTTCTCCTCCTTGGAGTTTGAATTTGGTTCTAGGGGCTCTTCAAGCTCCTCTGTTTGAACCTATGCATTCATTGGACATTAAATTACTTTCTTGGAAAGTTTTGTTCCTTTTGGCAATCTCTTCTGCCAGAAGAGTTTCTGAATTATCTGCTCTTTCTTGTGAGTCTCCTTTTCTGATTTTTCATCAGGATAAGGCAGTGTTGCGAACTTCTTTTGAATTTTTACCTAAAGTTGTGAATTCCAACAACATTAGTAGAGAAATTGTGGTTCCTTCATTATGTCCTAATCCTAAGAATTCTAAGGAGAAATCGTTACATTCTTTGGATGTTGTTAGAGCTTTGAAATATTATGTTGAAGCTACTAAGTCTTTCCGAAAGACTTCTAGTTTATTTGTTATCTTTTCCGGTTCTAGAAAAGGCCAGAAAGCTTCTGCCATTTCTTTGGCATCTTGGTTGAAATCTTTAATTCATCTTGCCTATGTTGAGTCGGGTAAAACTCCGCCTCAAAGGATTACAGCTCATTCTACTAGGTCAGTTTCTACTTCCTGGGCGTTTAGGAATGAAGCTTCGATTGATCAGATTTGCAAAGCAGCAACTTGGTTCTCTTTGCATACTTTTACTAAATTCTACCATTTTGATGTATTTTCTTCTTCTGAAGCAGTTTTTGGTAGAAAAGTACTTCAGGCAGCGGTTTCAGTTTGAATCTTCTGCTTATGTTTTTCATTAAACTTTATTTTGGGTGTGGATTATTTTCAGCAGGAATTGGCTGTCTTTATTTTATCCCTCCCTCTCTAGTGACTCTTGCGTGGAAAGATCCACATCTTGGGTAATCATTATCCCATACGTCACTAGCTCATGGACTCTTGCTAATTACATGAAAGAAAACATAATTTATGTAAAAACTTACCTGATAAATTCATTTCTTTCATATTAGCAAGAGTCCATGAGGCCCACCCTTTTTTTGTGGTGGTTATGATTTTTGTATAAAGCACAATTATTCCAATTCCTTATTTTATATGCTTTCGCACTTTTTTATCACCCCACTTCTTGGCTATTCGTTAAACTGAATTGTGGGTGTGGTGAGGGGTGTATTTGTAGGCATTTTGAGGTTTGGGAAACTTTGCCCCTCCTGGTAGGAATGTATATCCCATACGTCACTAGCTCATGGACTCTTGCTAATATGAAAGAAATGAATTTATCAGGTAAGTTCTTACATAAATTATGTTTTTTTTAATTTTCTAACCAAAAAAATGTTTTTATTTGATTTCTAGGAATTATGATTGCAGGGGGCGATGGTCAAGCGGAAAATGTCAATCATGCACTCCATATCAAAGACGGTACGTTTTAACAATTGGGAGAAGGAGGTCTGGGACAAACTACTTCCAGAGGCTGTTGTCACAGGTGTCTGGAGCGCAAGTAGGAGAGACGAATCTGTCAGGCAACAGAGAGCTGGTGAGTAAAATGAAATATACGATTACTCTGATTACTTTGCATGGGTGTGGAAATAAAAAAATAAATACAAGTGAATAAGACAATCGATTTATCCTTTAGCTCTTACAATTTACTATTCCAGATTTTTTTTTAAAAACAAACAAATACAGAAAACCCATATCTGTAAGGCAACGATCATGTATGACAATGATGGGAGTTGCATTCTAGCATACATAATTACATACACATATGTCATAACTCAACTTCCATCATCCACATACATTTCTTGTGTATGTGAATTGTGTATGTGAAAGATGGAAGATGCATTGGCAAAATGCCCTGACTACAAAAGCCTGTTCAAAGATCCAAAGGTCACAGGTTCAAATCCCAGTAGGGTCAACTCAGCCCTTCATCCTTCTGAGGTCGCTCAAATGAGTGCCATTAAATTTGTTAATAATAACAACTATTACTATTCACCTGCCGATCTGGTTAATTCCGAGAGCGAGCGTTGAAAAAGCTCTTCAAGAGTTTGAGTCCCACTGGGAGAAAGGCGCTATATAAATACTAGTTATTATATATATATTTCTTTCATGTAATTAGCAAGAGTCCATGAGCTAGTGACGTATGGGATATACATTCCTACCAGGAGGGGCAAAGTTTCCCAAACCTCAAAATGCCTATAAATACACCCCTCACCACACCCACAAATCAGTTTTACAAACTTTGCCTCCTGTGGAGGTGGTGAAGTAAGTTTGTGCTAGATTCTACGTTGATATGCGCTCCGCAGCAGGTTGGAGCCCGGTTTTCCTCTCAGCATGCAGTGAATGTCAGAGGGATGTGAAGAGAGTATTGCCTATTTGAATGCAATGATCTCCTTCTACGGGGTCTATTTCATAGGTTCTCTGTTATCGGTCGTAGAGATTCATCTCTTACCTCCCTTTTCAGATCGACGATATACTCTTATATATACCATTACCTCTACTGATTCTCGTTTCAGTACTGGTTTCGCTTTCTACTGTTATTTTTGTGACACTCTAAGCTATGGTTGGGCACTTTTATATAAAGTTCTAAATATTTGTATTTAAACATTTATTTGCCTTGATTCAGGATGTTCAATATTCCTTATTTCAGACAGTCAGTTTCATTATTTGGGATAATGCATTTGAATAATCAATTTTTTTCTTACCTTAAAATTTGACTTTTTTCCCTGTGGGCTGTTAGGCTCGCGGGGGCTGAAAATGTTTAATTTTATTGCGTCATTCTTGGCGCTGACTTTTTTGGCGCAAAATATTTTCTTTGTTATTTCCGGCGTCATACTTGTCACCGGAAGTTGCGTCATTTTTGACGTTTTTTTTGCGCCAAAAGTGTCGGCGTTACCGGATTTGGCGTCATTTTTGGCGCCAAAAGCATTTAGGCGCCAAATAATGTGGGCGTCTTTTTTGGCGCTAAAAAATATGGGCGTCATTATTGTCTCCACATTATTTTAAGTCTCATTGTTTATTGCTTCTGGTTGCTAGAAGCTTGTTCACTGGCATTTTTTCCCATTCCTGAAACTGTCATTTAAGGAATTTGACCAATTTTGCTTTATATGTTGTTTTTTCTATTACATATTGTAAGATGTCCCAGATTGACCCTGAGTCAGAAGATACTTCTGGAAAATCGCTGCCTGATGCTGGGTCTACCAAAGTTAAGTGTATTTGCTGTAAACTTATGGTATCTGTTCCTCCAGCTGTTGTTTGTAATGGATGTCATGACAAACTTGTTAATGCAGATAATATTTCCTTTAGTAATGTTACATTACCTGTTGTGGTTCCATCAACATCTATACTCAGAGTGTTCCTGTTAACATAAGAGATTTTGTTTCTAAATCCATTAAGAAGGCTATGTCTGTTATCCCTCCTTCTAGTAAACGTAAAAGGTCTTTTAAAACTTCTCATTTTTCAGATGAATTTTTAAATGAACATCGTCATTCTGATTCTGATAATGATTCCTCTGGTTCAGAGGATTCTGTTTCAGAGGTTGATGCTGATAAATCTTCATATTTGTTCAAAATGGAATTTATTCGTTCTTTGCTTAAAGAAGTCTTAATTGCATTAGAAATAGAGGATTCTGGTCCTCTTGATACTAAATCTAAACGTTTAAATAAGGTTTTTAAATCTCCTGTAGTTATTCCAGAAGTTTTTCCTGTCCCTGATGCTATTTCTGAAGTAATCTCCAGGGAATGGAATAATTTGGGTAATTCATTTACTCCTTCTAAACGTTTTAAGCAATTATATCCTGTGCCATCTGACAGATTAGAGTTTTGGGACAAAATCCCTAAGGTTGATGGGGCTATCTCTACTCTTGCTAAGCGTACTACTATTCCTACGGCAGATAGTACTTCCTTTAAGGATCCTTTAGATAGGAAAATTGAATCCTTTCTAAGAAAAGCTTACTTATGTTCAGGTAATCTTCTTAGACCTGCTATATCTTTAGCGGATGTTGCTGCAGCTTCAACTTTTTGGTTAGAAGCTTTAGCGCAACAAGTAACAGATCATAATTCTCATAGCATTGTTAATCTTCTTCAACATGCTAATAATTTTATTTGTGATGCCATCTTTGATATCATTAGGGTTGATGTCAGGTATATGTCTCTAGCTATTTTAGCTAGAAGAGCTTTATGGCTTAAGACTTGGAATGCTGATATGTCTTCTAAGTCAACTTTACTTTCCCTTTCTTTCCAGGGTAATAAATTATTTGGTTCACAGTTGGATTCTATTATTTCAACTGTTACTGGAGGGAAAGGAACTTTTTTACCACAGGATAAAAAATCTAAAGGTAAATTTAGGTCTAATAATCGTTTTCGTTCCTTTCGTCACAATAAGGAACAAAAGCCTGATCCTTCCCCTACAGGAGCGGTACCAGTTTGGAGACCATCTCCAGTCTGGAATAAATCCAAGCGCTTTAGAAAGCCAAAGCCAGCTCCCAAGTCCACATGAAGGTGCGGCCCTCATTCCAGCCCAGCTGGTAGGGGGCAGATTACGTTTTTTCAAAGAAATTTGGATCAATTCAATTCACAATCTTTGGATTCAGAACATTGTTTCAGAAGGGTACAGAATAGGCTTCAAGATGAGGCCTCCTGCAAGAAGATTTTTTCTTTCCCGTGTCCCAGTAAATCCAGCGAAGGCTCAAGCATTTCTGAAATGTGTTTCAGATCTAGAGTTGGCTGGAGTAATTATGCCAGTTCCAGTTCTGGAACAGGGGCTGGGGTTTTACTCAAATCTCTTCATTGTACCAAAGAAGGAGAATTCCTTCAGACCAGTTCTGGATTTAAAAATATTGAATCATTATGTAAGGATACCAACATTCAAAATGGTAACTATAAGGACTATTCTGCCTTTTGTTCAGCAAGGGCATTATATGTCCACAATAGATTTACAGGATGCATATCTGCATATTCCGATTCATCCAGATAATTATCAGTTTCTGAGATTCTCTTTCCTAGACAAGCATTACCAGTTTGTGGCTCTGCCGTTTGGCCTAGCAACAGCTCCAAGGATTTTTACAAAGGTTCTCGGTGCCCTTCTGTCTGTAATCAGAGAACAGGGTATTGTGGTATTTCCTTATTTGGATGATATCTTGGTACTTGCTCAGTCTTCACATTTAGCAGAATCTCATACGAATCGACTTGTATTGTTTCTTCGAGATCATGGTTGGAGGATCAATTTGCAGAAAAGTTCATTGATTCCTCAGAGACGTCTAAAATTGGTTTCAGCTTGTCGAAACCTTCAGTCTCAATCATTCCCTTCGGTAGCCTTATGCATGGAAATTCTAGGTCTTATGACTGCTGCATCGGACGTGATCCCCTTTGCTCGTTTTCACATGCGACCTCTTCAGCTTTGTATGCTGAACCAGTGGTGCAGGGATTATACAAAGATATCTCAATTGATATCTTTAAAACCGATTGTACGACACTCTCTGACGTGGTGGACAGATCACCATCGTCTAGTTCAGGGGGCTTCTTTTGTTCTTCCAACCTGGACTGTGATTTCAACAGATGCAAGTCTGACAGGTTGGGGAGCTGTTTGGGGGTCTCTGACAGCACAAGGGGTTTGGGAATCTCAGGAGGTGAGATTACCAATCAATATTTTGGAACTCCGTGCAATTTTCAGAGCTCTTCAGTCATGGCCTCTTCTGAAGAGAGAATCGTTCATTTGTTTTCAGACGGACAATGTCACAACTGTGGCATATATCAATCATTAAGGAGGGACTCACAGTCCTCTGGCTATGAAAGAAGTATCTTGAATACTGGTATGGGTGGAATCCAGCTCCTGTCTAATTTCTGTAGTTCATATCCCAGGTATAGACAATTGGGAAGCGGATTATCTCAGTCGCAAAACGTTACATCCGGGCGAATTGTCTCTTCACCCAGAGGTATTTCTTCAGATTGTTCAAATGTGGGGACTTCCAGAAATAGGTTTGATGGCTTCTCATCTAAACAAGAAGCTTCCCAGGTATCTGTCCAGATCCAGGGATCCCCAGGCGGAAGCAGTGGATGCATTGTCACTTCCTTGGAAGTATCATCCTGCCTATATCTTTCCGCCTCTAGTTCTTCTTCCAAGAGTAATTTCCAAGATTCTGAAGGAATGCTCGTTTGTTCTGCTGGTAGCTCCAGCATGGCCTCACAGGTTTTGGTATGCGGATCTTGTCCGGATGGCCACTTGCCAACCGTGGACTCTTCCGTTAAGACCAGACCTTCTGTCACAAGGTCCTTTTTTCCATCAGGATCTCAAATCCTTAAATTTGAAGGTATGGAGATTGAACGCTTGATTCTCAGTCAAAGAGGTTTCTCTGACTCTGTGATTAATACTATGTTACAGGCTCGTAAATCTGTATCTAGGAAGATATATTATTGAGTCTGGAAGATTTACATTTCTTGGTGTCTTTCTCATCATTTTTCCTGGCATTCTTTTAGAATTCCGAGAATTTTACAGTTTCTTCAGGATGGTTTGGATAAAGGTTTGTCTGCAAGTTCCTTGAAAGGACAAATCTCTGCTCTTTCTGTTCTTTTTCACAGAAAGATTGCTAATCTTCCTGATATTCATTGTTTTGTACAAGCTTTGGTTCGTATAAAACCTGTTAAGTCAATTTCTCCTCCTTGGAGTTTGAATTTGGTTTTGGGGGCTCTTCAAGCTCCTCCATTTGAACCTATGCATTCACTGGACATTAAATTACTTTCTTGGAAAGTTTTGTTTCTTTTGGCCATCTCTTCTGCTAGAAGAGTTTCTGAATTATCTGCTCTTTCTTGTGAGTCTCCTTTTCTGATTTTTCATCAGGATAAGGCGGTGTTGCGAACTTCTTTTAAATTTTTACCTAAGGTTGTGAATTCTAACAACATAAGTAGAGAAATTGTGGTTCCTTCATTATGTCCTAATCCTAAGAATTCTAAGGAGAGATCATTGCATTCTTTGGATGTAGTTAGAGCTTTGAAATATTATGTTGAAGCTACTAAGGATTTCTGAAAGACTTCTAGTCTTTTTGTTATCTTTTCCGGTTCTAGGAAAGGTCAGAAGGCCTCTGCCATTTCTTTGGCGTCTTGGTTGAAATCTTTAATTCATCATGCTTATTTCGGGTAAAACTCCGCCTCAAAGGATTACAGCTCATTCTACTAGGTCAGTTTCTACTTCCTGGGTATTTAGGAATGAAGCTTCGGTTGATCAGATTTGCAAAGCAGCAACTTGGTCTTCTTTGCATACTTTTACTAAATTCTACCATTTTGATGTGTTTTCTTCTTCTGAAGCAGTTTTTGGTAGAAAAGTTCTTCAGGCAGCTGTTTCAGTTTGATTCTTATGCTTATAATTTCAGTTTTTTTCATTATAAGATTTAAACTTTATTTTGGGTGTGGATTATTTTCAGCGGAATTGGCTGTCTTTATTTTATCCCTCCCTCTCTAGTGACTCTTGCGTGGAAGATCCACATCTTGGGTATTCATTATCCCATACGTCACTAGCTCATGGACTCTTGCTAATTACATGAAAGAAAACATAATTTATGTAAGAACTTACCTGATAAATTCATTTCTTTCATATTAGCAAGAGTCCATGAGGCCCACCCTTTTTGTGGTGGTTATGATTTTTTTGTATAAAGCACAATTATTCCAATTCCTTATTTTTTATGCTTTTGCACTTTTTGTCTTATCACCCCACTTCTTGGCTATGCGTTAAACTGATTTGTGGGTGTGGTGAGGGGTGTATTTATAGGCATTTTGAGGTTTGGGAAACTTTGCCCCTCCTGGTAGGAATGTATATCCCATACGTCACTAGCTCATGGACTCTTGCTAATATGAAAGAAATGAATTTATCAGGTAAGTTCTTACATAAATTATGTTATATATATATCATCTCTCTCCCTCACCATAGCCCTTCTTTTGTGTTCCCCTCACTCCCCTATGCCCCTTCCTTTGTTGTTCCCCTATATCCTTTTTCCTCATGTCACCTTTCTTCTTTTTCCCTCCCAAGGCCCTTTATTTTGCCTTTCCCTACCTCACCAATACCTGAATTTCAGACGCTGTGGCCTTTGCATCCTTTTTTTCTGTAATGTGACTTCAATGATTTAAAATATCAAAAATCAACCATCACATTTAAATGCCTATTTTGGGGGCGGCGGACAACATTTATATATATATTTCACTACCTGGCCTGTATATGTTTGTTTGAAATTATGAATCATCCATCACTAATAACTATTCTTCACTAATGCACGTGTTAGACTTACCTGTCTCTTCACCTTGATGTTTTCCAGATCACCAAAAATCAGCGATCAGCCCCAAGCACGCCTCAGCCTAGTTCTGGTAAGTACCTAAATAGGAATACAAACATAGGTTTAAAAAAAAAAAAAAAAAACAAGGATTGAAGAGTAAATTTTTACTCCCAGAGTATTACATTCAAATAGTACCCTGTCCCAGTTCCCTAGCCCTGTTACCTTTTTCTTGGCAAGTTTCCATGATCAAGTGTTGTGCTTAAAGATATAATGAACCCAACATTTTTCTTTAATGATTTCATACTAGAATCTGCTAGAGCATCAAATTAATCTACTCAATTATTTGATACTCAATTTTTCTTTGTTCTATTATTATCTTTATTTTACAAACCAATAATGTAAGCCTGGTCCCCGGGTATTTTTTTGGTTTCAAAACCATGCATAGCGCTTGCTTACATTCTTGATTTATAAAATAACAATAATAAGAAGACAACAAACAAATGTTATGATAGGACTATAAATTTATAATGCTGCTTTACATTTCATGCTCTTTCAAAATATTGAAAGTCAAATATTTGGTTTATTATCCATTGTATCGCGATTTTCATATAATGACTTTCATCAGCCTGATAATGATTCTGCCGGCCATCCACTTGTTGCGACTTTCAGCTGACCATTCTCAGTCAAATGTATGGCACTCTATTAAAGGGACAGTTTACTCAAAAATGTTCTCCCCTTTAATTTGTTCCCAATGATCCACTTTACCTGCTGGAGTGTATTAAATTGTTTACAAGTAGCTCCTTTACCCTTATATTGGCATTTGAAATTGTTAATTTAGCATGTGGTATCCCCACCTATTCAGAAAGTTTGTGGCCGCGCGTACCAGCTATAGATAAGCTTTGTAAACACAGCCAGCAGAAGAAATTACACTCCCAGTGTGATAAAGCAGAGATAAGGTAATAAAATGTTGATTTTCCATTGTTCTCTCAAAGTATTGGTGATTGTTTTAAGGACAGATATAAGATAAAGAAGCAGGTATATGTGCACAATGTGATACAGTAATGAGATCTGATTATACCTACAAGCTCAACCTATTTTATTAGGCTGTGGCTTCAAAACACAAAATCAGAGCTTTAATATACAGAAATAAACCTTAAAAAAGCTAATTTTCATACATTTTTTACTCTGCAGTTGGTAAAAAAAGCAATTGTAAACACATTAAGGGAAAAACTATTTTACAGTATACTGCCCCTTTAAACTTTTCATGAAATTATTTTGTTTTGTTTATAAATTGCTTTATTTCCAAAACTGTTTATTATGAAAAAGAGTATAGACATTAGCTTTTGACTAAAAACCCTTATGAAGTGATAGCAATAGGTTATGAAAATGATGTAATTAAGATTTACTAATGCACATGATCAAATAATACGTCATGTATTATAGTATACATGGGCTGCCTGTTCAGCATCAATTCAAAACTCTTTTATAATTTTTTTTTTCAAATTTAGCAAATTTAGTCTCGCATTTCTCTCATTTTTATATGGACCTTTATTTACTATTTTGTGAATAGACTCTTTAATTATGGAATCTAAATATAATGATGTACAACATTTGCAAACTATTAAAAATAATACTCAAATCAATCAATTGATCCAAATTTTCATACAAATTAAAACCTATACATAAATAAATAGTGGAAATTAAAAAAATTTTGGGTAAAAATAAGTAAAATGATATAGTCCAATCCCATAGGTTGATATTTCATACATATTCTTGTTGAGTGCTGTGTTAATCCTTGAAATGGAACTGATGTAAAAAAATGATTTTTTTCTGGATGAAAAATGAACCGGTCTGATTGAAGGACAATTTACCTTTACCTTTTTTTTTTTTTAACAATTTTTTTTGCATTCAAAAGAAATATTGATATCTTCACACAAACTTATTATGTATAATTTAGTATACCTTGGCTTGGGCTGATTTTATACTATCTTTAACAGCAACTCGGATCCCACCAGTAGCAGCCTCTGGAAGTCGAGAAATGTCCACTACTCATCCACGTAAGTTATAACAAACTGAAAATATAAACAAACAGGACAGGCAATAATTATCTGTACATTTTATTGAAAAAAGGCTTTACTGTAGAAAAAACATCAGCTACAAATGATTTATTACGCAATATTTCTAAAAAAAAATGTAAATTGAATATAGATTTTAATTAGATTTGACAGAGAACTAAAATATGTCCATCCTGGATATTAAAATATATTTGAGCAAATAATGTATAATAAAGGTTTGTGGATAGTCTGCTGCTCTGTTTTTCTTAGATATTATGAAAGAAAACTTTTAGGGAGAGTCTTTCTATGTCTGTACAACATGTCTACAAATTCATTGGTTTGCATACAACAAAATAATAACATTTGATTACTGTTTCATCTATTTCAGAACTACGAGGCATGTCTGCAGGGGGAAGCCATACCAGTGAACTGCATTCACCAGTCATTACTGTAGAGGAAAGTAATGGAGTAAATATTGATCAAACATGCTTCTCACCATCATCAACTGTGGGCGTTGTCCAACCATCAAGCAAACATTATGCCCCCATTGTGGATGAGCAGCATGGGCAGAGAGCGCAGAATCCACCGCCTCAACCGGAACAAGACAAGCCAACAGAACAGGAAACACAAAATCGGTATAGCCGGACGGAGGAGTTACTTCTTGAAAATTTAATAGCGACCAAAAATTTGACAAAAGCTGTTGAAAATATGAGAAATGATTTACATCGACACATAGACAGGGCATTAGTCCGTGTCAACAAAGAACAGCGCCAGGCAATGGATCACATGCATGAATCCATTTTGGACGCTATTTATCTATAACATCAACACAGGGGCGTATTAAGGCATAGGCCAACAAGGCCGGTGCCTAGGGCAGCAGATTTTTAAGGGGCAGCAGAATTTTGAGTCCCTAGGGCCACTCTACTGAACTCAGGGCTGGGTGGCTAAATCAACGAGGGCCCGGCTATTGCTATCCTATGGGATTGTATATGGGTGCGCATGACGTGGTAACAGTGGAGGCGGAGCTCACTTGCGCACCATGGCCTGGACTGAGAGGGAATTCAGTATTCTTCCTGGCTCCACCGCGTGATTGAGACTCACAGAGACTACACAGTGCAATGTGCACTACACCGTGACCACTGTGAAACACCATATGCCTTTCTCCCTTCAATAAATCTTCATTAGACATTAAAATACTTAAACGGATTAGTCACTAAATACTTGTACATTTACTGTTTGTCTATCTGTCATACATGCAAAGAATAAGTATTTATTGCTGAATCTATACAACCATGTGACTTAAAACACAACTAAAAATATGTTGTATGCATTTAATACATTCAGAAACAATACAAGTATATACTTTATTATGATTGTATCATGTGACTTTATCCCCTACGATACAATTCCTAAATCTATCATAACTACTGTTGTATTTTTTAAGTACTTTTAAAAGCCAGTTTGTATATTCATTACATATTTATCCAAGCAGATATTTTGCTTAAATAACTGTCAATCACCAAAGAAGATGTTTAAGGTTAAACAACTACCTACTGACAAACTATCATACAGTGAAGGATGTTTTTTTTCTGATATAAACTTTTTAATCATCTGACTTGAAAAATAATGTCTTAATATATATATGTGTGTGTGTGTGTGACCTGAGTGAATGCAAGCCCTGGTGAACATCTACTTAAAAAGACATTATTTTTTTTAATTTTTACACCCTGCCCCAAAGATATTATGTCTAAAAAAAGGCCTTAAACCTGGGGTGGGGGGGGGGGGGGCAGCAGAATTTTGAGTGCCTAGGGCAGCACAAAACCTAAATACGCCCCTGCATCAACACAATGTTCCATCACATGACACATAGATTGAAGTTTAATATAATAGTTATTTTTATGTCTCCCTCCCACTCTCTATGTACCTCATGTTTTGAGAACAGTGCTATTAAGATTTGAAAATGCACTTACAATGTTTTTGGTGTTAAATGTTTGTGAGTTATTATATTATATATATATATATATATATATATATATATACACACACACACAATATACATAAATGTTATTTGGATTTGGAAGCCCTCTTTCTAATATTTGTAATAAAGTGTAGATTTTCTTAATCCATGGGTGTAGTTTAATTTGCACAATTGAAATGTCCACTTTGTCTTTGAGGTATATTTATATCTATATGTATCTACTTAAATAGTCAATTTAAAGCTTTCTTGATGGTCAATTTTATGGAAATATCTTCTGTCATCTTCAAAATTTCAAATGCATGTTGGAAAATGAATTCTGTGTCCTTCTGCAATACATATGTTTTAAAACAACAACAACAAAAATATTCAGATTGGTTAGGTTCATTAATGAATCTGTCTCTAAAGTAATCAACATTAAAGTGATACTATCACTAAATCCAAAAGTTAAATTTCATGATTATGAATCAGATACACTGTATTTCCTTTAAGGTCTAATTCAGTGCTATTGTTTATAGTGTAAAAACCAGGATTCTCCAACCGTCACAACATATGGGTGCATGCATAGCATACTACATTCTCTTTATGGAACCTATGACGAATGGCAATAATAGCGTATCATAATAACAATTAGCATGACCAATAAATGTACCTGTAACCATTCTGCCACATGAGGTTTACATATGGACTTACATATATATCTTCACCTTTATTGGAAACCGTTGCTCATTTAATGATATGTTTCCAAGAGAGTTATTGTCTGACTGTCCACGCAGCCTACCTACTGCAAAGTTCAAAATCTGAATCTTCAAAATGTTTAACCTACTCAATTATCATTTCTATTGATAACTCTTATACACATGGATCTACCATATGTATTTTTGACTTTTGAATCTTCAGTTTATAATATATTTGTAATTATCTAATGATGGTGAAATTACTAGCTCTGATACTTATTATTTTACAGAGGTTTCAATGGAAAGTTTAAAACCTTCTTTAGACACATATGAGCTGCACTCCATGCAGCTTTTTAAAAATGATTTGTAAGTACACATGTATTGATAATACTTACCCGTGAACTGGTTGTAGCATCCTCTTTTTTATGGTCTGTATCCTTCTTCCTCAACGTATAGTCTCCAGTGTTTCTTTAGTAATCTCTTAAAAATTTGAGAAAGAAACAGAGATTAATAAATGGAAATAAATGATGGAATGTGGATTAAGTAGTAAATTTAAAAGTCACTCACTTGTTTGTGCCTCTGGGCAAAGCATTAATATTATTTTATTTATTTCTTCTTATGAGGAGCGGACTTCCAGAATGACAACACTGTGTCCTAGAGATTAACTGTGTTTTTTTGCGTATGGTAGCAGCAGGCTGATTGTTAAATCTATATTTGTTTGTAGCACTAATATTTGATCTTAGTGCCCAAAAATATTATTTATAGTTGTAATTCAAAGATTTTTTATTAAAAATTAAGACATTTAGTTTGGATTAGTCTCCCATACTCCCAGTAACTAAAAAAATTTTTTGTGGCTTACCTCAAACTGTACCTAATGTGTGACAATGCTTAACAACAGAAACTTTTTGTTTAACTTGTAAATATGTGTTTACAATTGAAAAATTATGATTAAGGGGCACTTTTTAATTCTGAAAGATTGAAAAAAATTTATACACTAATACAAATGCTTGAGTAAGCTTGTTTAGGCTAAATCAACATATATAAAAAAAAAAATTATAAAGAAAGTCACTAAAAAGTGGAAATTATGATAACATCAACCATCACACCCTTGGGAAGTAAAATAGCTGTGAAAGAGAATGGACATTTTGGTGGGCATTCAATGACAAATCATCACATAAAATTTCAATGTTTATTCTGAAATATTTAAGGTTGAAGGTCACATGACGTTACCTTCAAATTACAAATATAAATCAAAATAGTTGTATTTTTTGGCCTTAGCTTTTAAAGGGACACTGTAGCCAAAAAAAATCTTTTGTGATTCAGATAGAGCATGCAATTTTAAGCAACTTTCTAATTTACTCCTATTATCAAATTGTCTTCATTTTCTTGGTATGTTTATTTGAAAAGCAAGAATGTAAGTTTAGATGCCAGCCCATTTTAGGTGAACAACCTGGGTTGTCCTTGCTGATTGGACAGCACCTTTAAACAAGTGCTGTCCATGGTTCTGAACCCACAATTTGCTGGCTCCTTAGCTGAGATGCCTTCTTTTCAAATAAAGATTGCAAGAGAATGAAGAAAAATTGATAATAGAAGTAAATTAGAAAGTTGCTTACAATTACATGCTCTATCTGAATCATGAACGAAAAAATTTGGGTTCAGTGTCCCTTTAAGTTTAAATTATTTGAAATTTGTTTTAAATTTTTGGCAACCCTGCTGTAGTGGGAATAATATATTATGTCTCAAAGAGGGGTACAAAATATTGACTTTGGGAAGTTACTTGATGTCCTCTAGCTAACTACAAAATGTCATCAAAATAAGAGAGCTTTTGGTTTAGGAGCCATGATGATTTGTCATGTAATGACAATCAGCAACGCCGGATTGGCCTAACGGGATACTAGGAAATTTCATGATGGGCTGGAGCAGCTATGGCTAGAAAAGCTACAATTTAAAGGGGTGATTAATAGATGTAATTGGACTTTACAGTGCATATAACAAGAATCTGGAAGTTTCTTTTAATTACAAAATAATATACTAGAATTCTGAAACAAAATATTGGGGGAAGGAGTATCCCAGTAATATCACCTTTGAGAAAAATTGAATGTGTGCATTATACTGAGTGAACGGAAAATAGGGCTGGTCTCCAAATTTTCCAGGGCTGATTTTAATTCCCAGTCCAGTACTGACAATCAGGTACACTGCACAAGTGGGTCAGCAGGAGGTTATAGCAATATTTTTAATCGGAATCAAAGCTGAGAGCTGGGTAACCCAGCTTCGGTAGGTTTATTTTTAAAAATGTCATCTGCTCCATGAGCTGGGGGGACAACTGTGAACGATGAGGTGAAAGTGTATTTCCTGTGATTGAAAATACACGTTCACTGTGGACAGTGGTTGGGGGACAGGAAAGTAGCTCCTGGGCTACCACAGACAGGACAGGCCACAAAAACATTTTTTCATCCCAAAATCTCAAGGGATCTGTACTGGGGGGCAGGGGAGGTTGAGATACGTAAGGCTTAACCATGTCGGCAGCATTGCTTTCTTTCATCGGGGGCTCTCTAATGTCTCCAACCAATCTGCCCGGTGTATCAGCCCAAAAAGTAGCTGCTGTGGTGGGACGAGAACGAGCAGCAGTGCTAGGGCTTTTGGTTTTAGGTGACAGAGTATCACTATCAGACTCCAGCATCTCTTCATCTGCCTCTACAGGTGACATTTTTGTTTTTTGTCTATCACGCACCCTCTGTATCAATTTGTCCCTCCATGTGGTCAAGCTATTTGTACGGAGTGCTATGTTTCCCTTTACTCTAGGATCACAAAGTGTGGCTAGCATGTAGTGAGGGCTAATGTCAATGCACTCTTTTACGCGCTGAGTCAGTTGCTCCTTCAGCCTCCTTAGAAGGGCAGCAACATCATCAAGAAGATTACCACCAGGCAATACTTCCCTATTGCAAAGGAAATCATCTAATATGTTCGAGAGGTGAGTGAAGAGGGGAATGACTTGTGCCAGGCTAGCATTCTCTTGGCTTAAATTTTCTGTCACCGCCCGAAAAGGTGTGAGGACTGCCACTAACTGCACAATCATGGCCCAGTCATCCCTTTCCCAGTGGTCTGTCAATGCCAATGGAATGTTTGTATGCCATTGCATGGATTGCTGTTCTAATATACGCTCCAGCATATCTAATGTGGAGTTCCATCTAGTACTCACATCTTGTTTGAGACGGTTCTCTGCAAGGCCAAAATTTCTCTGTTCCTGCATAAGAAGATGGCTATCTTTTACACTATGATGGAAGTGGCCAGCAATTTTTCGGCAACACTCAAAAAGTGTTGCCAACCTTCCGGTGTCGTGTTCGAGGGCAGCCTTAACAACCAGATGCAGTACATGCGCCGAACAACGTACACCCACAAACCCGCCCTCCCATAGCGCCTTTAGCATATTGGTTGCCCCTTCGGTGCCTTTGTCCCTGCCTGCTCTCCCAGCCACTGAGCCACCATATTATTCAGTGCATGTAGGATGTTCTGTGAGGTGTGCTGATGATCCATCACCTCAGCATGCAGGAGAAAGGAGCGGTACCCCTTGGCTACTGCACCAGCCACTGAGTCTGAGGTTTTTGACCCTGAACTTTTTGGTAATATAACTGGTGACACATTTGGCAGCCACCAATGTGCCGTCAAAGACAGGAAGGCATGTTGGCCACTAGGAGCACTCCATAGGTCAGTGGTGAAGTGCACTGACTGTCCAGCAGCCTCCTTCAAAACAACAACGCATGACCGGTAAAGTGAGGGAATTACAGATCTACTAAATGTGGTACAAGCAGGAACTTTATAATGGGGTGCAACTGCCTCCATAAGTTGTTTAAAGGGGTCCCCTTCCACCATATTAAAAGGAGCCCCTCCGACTGCTATTCCGACTGGAATGAAATACACCAAATTGCTCTATCGTGGGCTGGGTGGATTTCATGTGATGTTGGCTGACACTCTGAGCAGCTGCACCAGATGAGGCATGATCACCCTGCCCCTTGAGATTCCTACTGGTGGTGACTGTGACACTGCTACTAGTCGTTCCCCTAGTAGTGCTGGCTGGAACAGAGACACCACTTTCTTCCCTTAACACCACTGGCTTGTGATGGGTGCGAATGTGTTGGTTTATTCCTGAATTGGTACAAACAAGTTGGATATGAGCGCAGAGTGATTTCACCAAGCTCCTGATATAACCTAAGAGTCCCTAATACGTTACAGGCAATAGTACAGGTAAGATAGAAGCAGGAACGCTATAGCTAAAGGTGAATCAAATTGTATGTGGTAGTACAATGACTAAAGTGAAGTGAATTTAGTGATAGAAAACTTAACAAACTAATTGTTTCTATATGTCAAGTATATAATCATATATATGGGAGGATATCGTAAATCAATGTGTGCATGTGGTTAAGAATGAAAGGATGACCAGTGAGCAATATAAGGATAACCAGTAAATAGTGAATAAATATGGCTATGCCAAATTTAATAACATATATATTATATTAAAAGATTTACACAGTAAAAACGGATTTACACAGTAAAAAAACGGACGTCTCCGTTAACTAAGTATAGGTTGCCACCAATAAAAAACATAAATTACAAATTGAAACGGGCCTTGCAAATCGAGCAAACTGGGACTTGACACAGTCCGAGATAAACATCCGAGGTAAAAGTTCCAAAGTTGAGACTAGGTATAGGATTGCAGGCACCGCAAGCTTACCTCCAGCCTGTGTGTACTTATCGGTCACTGCAAATGAAGTTACCGCCGTAGCGGGCTGACGTCACCTTTATGGGCGCTGTCCTGGATCCACCGCCTGATTGGTCTTTTGGCGTAGCGGCTCCAAATTTAGAAATGAATCTCCAACAGCAAAGTGTCTGCTCTTAAGTGCCTGTCGGCACGCAGGATACTTCAAAGAGGATGGTGTGTAGAAGGAGGTAGCTCACAATCTCCAGATGCAGGGAATCTGTGGTATCGCTATGTGATGAAACGATCTGTCCTGTGCTACCTATTAGACCTTGCTGACCTTAGTATTGTCAGTTTCCTTTCAGTAGACTTTTCAGGCTTCAGAGAATTGCTCATACACAAGGTAGCTAATCCCAATATTGATTGAGTCCAAACTTATAGTTTCAGCTTCAAAATAGAAAACAGTCTCAAGAGTTGTGACAGTCTCAAGAGTTGTAACACATCAACGCGTTTCTCCCTATACAGGGCTTTTTCAAGATGGATAAGTTACAACACCTATACCCTTTTTAAAGGTGTTTCCCAATTTTCATTGGTCAAAAGTTAATTGACCATCACTTAAGGTGGAAACCAGTTTATTAAGGTGGTATTGGCAAACCTATACACTAAGGCAACCAATAGCTACAAATAAATTAATAAATAAATTAATATTTTAATATTAGCAATCGTGATTAAAATAGTGATAATCTTAATAGAAATAGTGTAATCTAAAATAAGAACTAAACAATGCCAGAAATATTAATTTTGTGGTAATTATATTGGGTACTAAATGGCAGATTAAATGTAATGTGTGCCTGACTCTAAATAGCCAGAAGTTAAGGAATATGACAATAGAAAACTGGAAATCTAATCTAATTGCAATAGATATAAAATATAGTTAGTCTAGTAGAAAAGGGGAAATGTCCAGCTCAGAGTTGAGGCCCACAGGAAATAGTGTGTCATATTTATATATAAATTCAGCCTCTTTTAATTTTAGGAATTTTTCTATGTTTCCCCCTCTCCAATTCTGCTTGACATGCAATACCCCCCAGTATTTCAGATCTTTAGTGTTACCATTATGTATTTGTTTAAAGTGCTTATAGAGATTAGTGTCCTCAACTCCCTTCTCAATGCATAGGAGATGCTCCCTGATTCTATCCCTGATCATTCTTTTGGTTTTGCCAAAGTACATCAAATCACATGTACACTTGATAACATAGATCACCCCTTTAGTGGAGCATCTGATACACTCTTTAATGGTAATCTCTTCTCCTGACTTAGGTACACTTACTAGACTTCTTTTATCACTGTGCTTACACGCCTTACAGGAATAACAGGGGAAAAAAACTGATATTTTTTCTCCATATAGATTCTTTTGTATGGAGCATTGTTTTTTATTTCCATTGCGAGCACTAGGTGCCAGGATAGATTTAAAGTTTTTAGTTTTTTCTAAATACCATTCTGGGTTTATCTGGGAGTAGATTCCCTATTATGGGATCAGCTTTTAATAAATTCCAATGTTTGTTTAAGATCTTTCTCATAATGCCATGATCTATATTGTATTCCATAATAAAAGGCACATCAATCGTTTCAATGTTTTTTGAAAAGATTGATGTGCCTTTTATTATGGAATACAATATAGATCATGGCATTATGAGAAAGATCTTAAACAAACATTGGAATTTATTAAAAGCTGATCCCATAATAGGGAATCTACTCCCAGATAAACCCAGAATGGTATTTAGAAAAAACTAAAAACTTTAAATCTATCCTGGCACCTAGTGCTCACAATGGAAATAAAAAACAATGCTCCATACAAAAGAATCTATATGGAGAAAAAATATCAGGTTTTTCCCCCTGTTATTCCTGTAAGGCGTGTAAGCACAGTGATAAAAGAAGTCTAGTAAGTGTACCTAAGTCAGGAGAAGAGATTACCATTAAAGAGTGTATCAGATGCTCCACTAAAGGGGTGATCTATGTTATCAAGTGTACATGTGATTTGATGTACTTTGGCAAAACCAAAAGAATGATCAGGGATAGAATCAGGGAGCATCTCCTATGCATTGAGAAGGGAGTTGAGGACACTAATCTCTATAAGCACTTTAAACAAATACATAATGGTAACACTAAAGATCTGAAATACTGGGGGGTATTGCATGTCAAGCAGAATTGGAGAGGGGGAAACATAGAAAAATTCCTAAAATTAAAAGAGGCTGAATTTATATATAAATATGACACACTATTTCCTGCGGGCCTCAACTCTGAGCTGGACATTTCCCCTTTTCTACTAGACTAACTATATTTTATATCTATTGCAATTAGATTAGATTTCCAGTTTTCTATTGTCATATTCCTTAACTTCTGGCTATTTAGAGTCAGGCACACATTACATTTAATCTGCCATTTAGTACCCAATATAATTACCACAAATTAATATTTCTGGCATTGTTTAGTTCTTATTTTAGATTACACTATTTCTATTAAGATTATCACTATTTTAATCACGATTGCTAATATTAAAATATTAATTTATTTATTAATTTATTTGTAGCTATTGGTTGCCTTAGTGTATAGGTTTGACAATACCACCTTAATAAACTGGTTTCCACCTTATGTGATGGTCAATTAACTTTTGACCAATGAAAATTGGGAAACACCTTTAAAAAGGGTATAGGTGTTGTAACTTATCCATCTTGAAAAAGCCCTGTATAGGGAGAAACGCGTTGATGTGTTACAACTCTTGAGACTGTCACAACTCTTGAGACTGTTTTCTATTTTGAAGCTGAAACTATAAGTTTGGACTCAATCAATATTGGGATTAGCTACCTTGTGTATGAGCTATTCTCTGAAGCCTGAAAAGTCTACTGAAAGGAAACTGACAATACTAAGGTCAGCAAGGTCTAATAGGTAGCACAGGACAGATCGTTTCATCACATAGCGATACCACAGATTCCCTGCATCTGGAGATTGTGAGCTACCTCCTTCTACACACCATCCTCTTTGAAGTATCCTGCGTGCCGACAGGCACTTAAGAGCAGACACTTTGCTGTTGGAGATTCATTTCTAAATTTGGAGCGGCTACGCCAAAAGACCAATCAGGCGGTGGATCCAGGACAGCGCCCATAAAGGTGACGTCAGCCCGCTACGGCGGTAACTTCATTTGCAGAGACCGATAAGTACACACAGGCTGGAGGTAAGCTTGCGGTGTCTGCAATCCTATACCTAGTCTCAACTTTGGAACTTTTACCTCGGATGTTTATCTCGGACTGTGTCAAGTCCCAGTTTGCTCGATTTGCAAGGCCCGTTTCAATTTGTAATTTATGTTTTTTATTGGTGGCAACCTATACTTAGTTAATGGAGACGTCCGTTTTTTACTGTGTAAATCCGTTTTTACTGTGTAAATCTTTTAATATAATATATATGTTATTAAATTTGGCATAGCCATATTTATTCACTATTTACTGGTTATCCTTATATTGCTCACTGGTCATCCTTTCATTCTTAACCACATGCACACATTGATTTACGATATCCTCCCATATATATGATTATATACTTGACATATAGAAACAATTAGTTTGTTAAGTTTTCTATCACTAAATTCACTTCACTTTAGTCATTGTACTACCACATACAATTTGATTCACCTTTAGCTATAGCGCTCCTGCTTCTATCTTACCTGTATTATTCCTGAATTGGTCAGATGCCCCAACACTCTACCTTGGCTGACTTCCCTACCACACAATTTGCATTTGGCTTGGCGACCATCACCAATAGCCTCAAAATGCTCCCACACTTGTGCACAACGGATACCTTTGCCACTGTTGCAGTGAATAATCTTTTATGTCAGTTTCTTTGGACGTACATGCTGTAGCAACTTCTTTTGTTTTTGTTATATCATGGCCTTCTCTCTGTGACGTAACAGGAGGCGGCCTAAACATTGAAGGGATGGTGGGAATGGAGGAGGTTAGTGGCCTACCAGTAGTGGTGGGTGCACTAACTACAATCTGCCTGGGAGACTCAACACGAGCTATTGGAGAGCTCGGTGACACTGGTGGTGACGATGTTTGAGACAGAGAGGAATACAATTCTATAGAATAAGGTGAATTATGGGCAGGGGAATAGTGAGTATGATCATCTGGTTCTAAATAATAAGATGACACTGATTCGACATATTCAATGTTAGTAAAGATGGATTTATCACTAGCGGCATATGTTGGGGAGCCCTCTTCTCCCTGGTGACTACTGGTGCCCTCTTCACTTATATCAATAGAAGATGGGCTATCAGTAATGTTGGCACTGGCAGTAGCGGCAGTATGAGCATGAGAAATTTTTTCTTCCTCATACTCAAATACTTCACATTTGGGATGCTTAAATGAATGTTCACTGTAAAAAGTCTGCGTTGGTACTGCCTGGCCTCTACTGTAAAACATGTTAGTTGGCAACTGTTAGTTGTACATGTTGTTTTGGGGATAAGATCCGCAAAATCAAGACGCCGCTGAAATGCTGACTGCTTCCTGATCTCAGAGGAGGACCTATCAACCCTGCTAGAGGATTGTGAACTTAAATTTTGACTTACAGACCTTTGACATTTAGAGGGTGGGCTCAGATGACTACTAGTACTGCTGCCAGTGAATCTACCAATGCTTTGACTACTGCTGCTGCTAGCTCTGCTTGAACCCATTAACTTTACCTGAGGCACAGAAACAGGACAAGGCAGCAGTTCCTGCTGCTTCATTTGCCTCTCCTTTGTAGTATCACGTCTCTTATGATACCTAAATAATGTTTCACGTGTGGAGGCTGGATGACAAATGTCTGTGCCTGGAAATGAGGATGTGTAAGGATTTGACACAGACAATAGCGGTATACATGTGGTGGCACTGGTTACTTTGTCACTGCTGCTGGTTTTTGGAGGAACATGATGTGGGGGATGACTATCCATTACAAATAATTAGGTAGTTGTCTACTAATTATATATATTTAAAAAATAAAAATTGAAAAATTAAATAATGGTAAGTATTACTATAGAATTATAACATAATTTATGTAAGAACTTACCTGATAAATTCATTTCTTTCATATTAACAAGAGTCCATGAGCTAGTGACGTATGGGATATACATTCCTACCAGGAGGGGCAAAGTTTCCCAAACCTTAAAATGCCTATAAATACACCCCTCACCACACCCACAAATCAGTTTAACGAATAGCCAAGAAGTGGGGTGATAAGAAAAAAAGTGCGAAGCATATAAAATAAGGAATTGGAATAATTGTGCTTTATACAAAAAAATCATAACCACCACAAAAAAGGGTGGGCCTCATGGACTCTTGTTAATATGAAAGAAATGAATTTATCAGGTAAGTTCTTACATAAATTATGTTTTCTTTCATGTAATTAACAAGAGTCCATGAGCTAGTGACGTATGGGATAATGACTACCCAAGATGTGGATCTTTCCACACAAGAGTCACTAGAGAGGGAGGGATAAAATAAAGACAGCCAATTCCTGCTGAAAATAATCCACACCCAAAATAAAGTTTAACAAAAAACATAAGCAGAAGATTCAAACTGAAACCGCTGCCTGAAGAACTTTTCTACCAAAAACTGCTTCAGAAGAAGAAAATACATCAAAATGGTAGAATTTAGTAAAAGTATGCAAAGAGGACCAAGTTGCTGCTTTGCAGATCTGGTCAACCGAAGCTTCATTCCTAAACGCCCAGGAAGTAGAAACTGACCTAGTAGAATGAGCTGTAATTCTTTGAGGCGGAATTTTACCCGACTCAACATAGGCAAGATGAATTAAAGATTTCAACCAAGATGCCAAAGAAATGGCAGAAGCTTTCCGGCCTTTCCTAGAACCGGAAAAGATAACAAATAGACTAGAAGTCTTACGGAAAGATTTCGTAGCTTCAACATAATATTTCAAAGCTCTAACAACATCCAAAAAATGCAATGATTTCTCCTTAGAATTCTTAGGATTAGGACATAATGAAGGAACCACAATTTCTCTACTAATGTTGTTGGAATTCACAACTTTAGGTAAAAATTCAAAAGAAGTTCGCAACACCGCCTTATCCTGATGAAAAATCAGAAAAGGAGATTCACACGAAAGAGCAGATAATTCAGAAACTCTTCTAGCAGAAGAGATGGCCAAAAGGAACAAAACTTTCCAAGAAAGTAATTTAATGTCCAATGAATGCATAGGTTCAAACGGAGGAGCTTGAAGAGCTCCCAAAACCAAATTCAAACTCCATGGAGGAGAAATTGACTTAATGACAGGTTTTATACGAACCAAAGCTTGTACAAAACAATGAATATCAGGAAGAATAGCAATCTTTCTGTGAAAAAGAACAGAAAGAGCGGAGATTTGTCCTTTCAAAGAACTCGCGGACAAACCCTTATCTAAACCATCCTGAAGAAACTGTAAAATTCTCGGTATTCTAAAAGAATGCCAAGAAAAATGATGAGAAAGACACCAAGAAATATAAGTCTTCCAGACTCTATAATATATCTCTCGAGATACAGATTTACGAGCCTGTAACATAGTATTAATCACGGAGTCAGAGAAACCTCTATGACCAAGAATCAAGCGTTCAATCTCCATACCTTTAAATTTAAGGATTTCAGATCCGGATGGAAAAAAGGACCTTGAGACAGAAGGTCTGGTCTTAACGGAAGAGTCCATGGTTGGCAAGATGCCATCCGGACAAGATCCGCATACCAAAACCTGTGAGGCCATGCCGGAGCTATTAGCAGAACAAACGAGCATTCCCTCAGAATCTTGGAGATTACTCTTGGAAGAAGAACTAGAGGCGGAAAGATATAGGCAGGATGATACTTCCAAGGAAGTGATAATGCATCCACTGCCTCCGCCTGAGGATCCCGGGATCTGGACAGATACCTGGGAAGTTTCTTGTTTAGATGAGAGGCCATCAGATCTATCTCTGGGAGCCCCCACATTTGAACAATCTGAAGAAATACCTCTGGGTGAAGAGACCATTCGCCCGGATGCAACGTTTGGCGACTGAGATAATCCGCTTCCCAATTGTCTACACCTGGGATATGAACCGCAGAGATTAGACAGGAGCTGGATTCCGCCCAAACCAAAATTCGAGATACTTCTTTCATAGCCAGAGGACTGTGAGTCCCTCCTTGATGATTGATGTATGCCACAGTTGTGACATTGTCTGTCTGAAAACAAATGAACGATTCTCTCCTCAGAAGAGGCCAAAACTGAAGAGCTCTGAAAACTGCACGGAGTTCCAAGATATTGATCGGTAATCTCACCTCCTGAGATTCCCAAACTCCTTGTGCCGTCAGAGATCCCCACACAGCTCCCCAACCTGTGAAACTTGCATCTGTTGAAATTACAGTCCAGGTCGGAAGAACAAAAGAAGCCCCCTGAATTAAACGATGGTGATCTGTCCACCACGTCAGAGAGTGCCGAACAATCGGTTTTAAAGATATTAATTGATATATCTTCGTGTAATCCCTGCACCATTGGTTCAGCATACAGAGCTGAAGAGGTCGCATGTGAAAACGAGCAAAGGGGATCGCGTCCGATGCAGCAGTCATAAGACCTAGAATTTCCATGCATAAGGCTACCGAAGGGAATGATTGAGACTGAAGGTTTCGACAGGCTGTAATCAATTTTAGACGTCTCTTGTCTGTTAAAGACAAAGTCATGGACACTGAATCTATCTGGAAACCCAGAAAGGTTACCCTTGTTTGAGGAATCAAAGAACTTTTTGGTAAATTGATCCTCCAACCATGATCTTGAAGAAACAACACAAGTCGATTCGTATGAGACTCTGCTAAATGTAAAGACGGAGCAAGTACCAAGATATCGTCCAAATAAGGAAATACCACAATACCCTGTTCTCTGATTACAGACAGAAGGGCACCGAGAATCTTTGTGAAAATTCTTGGAGCTGTAGCAAGGCCAAACGGTAGAGCCACAAATTGGTAATGCTTGTCTAGAAAAGAGAATCTCAGGAACTGATAATGATCTGGATGAATCGGAATATGCAGATATGCATCCTGTAAATCTATTGTGGACATATAATTCCCTTGCTGAACAAAAGGCAATATAGTCCTTACAGTTACCATCTTGAACGTTGGTATCCTTACATAACGATTCAATAATTTTAGATCCAGAACTGGTCTGAAGGAATTCTCCTTCTTTGGTACAATGAAGAGATTTGAATAAAACCCCATCCCCTGTTCCGGAACTGGAACTGGCATAATTACTCCAGCCAACTCTAGACCTGAAACACAATTCAGAAATGCTTGAGCTTTCACTGGATTTACTGGGACATGGGAAAGAAAAAATCTCTTTGCAGGAGGTCTCATCTTGAAACCAATTCTGTACCCTTCTGAAACAATGTTCTGAATCCAAAGATTGTGAACAGAACTGATCCAAATTTCTTTGAAAAAACGTAACCTGCCCCCTACCAGCTGAACTGGAATGAGGGCCGTACCTTCATGTGAACTTAGAAGCAGGCTTTGCCTTTCTAGCAGGCTTGGATTTATTCCAGACTGGGGATGGTTTCCAAACTGAAACTGCTCCTGAGGACGAAGGATCAGGCTTTTGTTCTTTGTTGAAACGAAAGGAACGAAAACGATTGTTAGCCCTGTTTTTACCTTTAGACTTTTTATCCTGTGGTAAAAAAGTTCCTTTCCCACCAGTAACAGTTGAAATAATAGAATCCAACTGAGAACCAAATAATTTGTTTCCCTGGAAAGAAATGGAAAGTAGAGTTGATTTAGAAGCCATATCAGCATTCCAAGTCTTAAGCCATAAAGCTCTTCTGGCTAAGATAGCCAGAGACATAAATCTAACATCAACTCTAATAATATCAAAAATGGCATCACAGATGAAATTATTAGCATGCTGGAGAAGAATAATAATATCATGAGAATCACGATTTGTTACTTGTTGCGCTAGAGTTTCCAACCAAAAAGTTGAAGCTGCAGCAACATCAGCCAATGATATAGCAGGTCTAAGAAGATTACCTGAACATAGATAAGCTTTTCTTAGAAAAGATTCAATTTTTCTATCTAAAGGATCCTTAAACGAGGTACCATCTGATGTAGGAATGGTAGTACGTTTAGCAAGGGTAGAAATAGCCCCATCAACTTTAGGGATTTTGTCCCAAAATTCTAATCTGTCAGGCGGAACAGGATATAATTGCTTAAAACGTTTAGAAGGAGTAAATGAATTACCCAATCTATCCCATTCCTTAGCAATTACTGCAGAAATAGCATTAGGAACAGGAAAGACTTCTGGAATAACCGCAGGAGCTTTAAAAACCTTATCCAAACGTATAGAATTAGTATCAAGAGGACTAGAATCCTCTATTTCTAAAGCAATTAATACTTCTTTAAGTAAAGAGCGAATAAATTCTATCTTAAATAAATATGAAGATTTATCAGCATCAATCTCTGAGACAGAATCCTCTGAACCAGAAGAGTCCAAAGAATCAGAATGATGGTGTTCATTTAAAAATTCATCTGTAGAGAGAGAAGATTTAAAAGACTTTTTACGTTTACTAGAAGGAGAAATAACAGACAAAGCCTTCTTTATGGATTCAGAAACAAAATCTCTTATGTTATCAGGAACATTCTGCACCTTAGATGTTGAGGGAACTGCAACAGGCAATGGTACATCACTAAAGGAAATATTATCTGCATTAACAAGTTTGTCATGACATTTAATACAAACAACAGCTGGAGGAATAGCTACCAAAAGTTTACAGCAGATACACTTAGCTTTGGTAGATCCAGCAGGCAGAGGTTTTCCTGTAGTATCTTCTGGCTCAGATGCAACGTGAGACATCTTGCAATATGTAAGAGAAAAAACAACATATAAAGCAAAATAGATCAAATTCCTTATAAGACAGTTTCAGGAATGGGAAAAAAATGCCAAACATCAAGCTTCTAGCAACCAGAAGCAAATGAAAAATGAGACTGAAATAATGTGGAGACAAAAGCGACGCCCATATTTTTTGGCGCCAAATAAGACGCCCACATTATTTGGCGCCTAAATGCTTTTGGCGCCAAAAATGACGCCACATCCGGAACGCCGACATTTTTGGCGCAAAATAACGTCAAAAAAATGACGCAACTTCCGGCGACACGTATGACGCCGGAAACGGAAATGAATTTTTGCGCCAAAAAAGTCCGCGCCAAGAATGACGCAATAAAATGAAGCATTTTCAGCCCCCGCGAGCCTAACAGCCCACAGGGAAAAAAGTCAAATTTTTGAGGTAAGAAAAATATGATAATTAAAGCATAATCCCAAATATGAAACTGACTGTCTGGAAATAAGGAAAGTTGAACATTCTGAGTCAAGGCAAATAAATGTTTGAATACATATATTTAGAACTTTATAAATAAAGTGCCCAACCATAGCTTAGAGTGTCACAGAAAATAAGACTTACTTACCCCAGGACACTCATCTACATGTTTGTAGAAAGCCAAACCAGTACTGAAACGAGAATCAGTAGAGGAAATGGTAAATATAAGAGTATATCGTCGATCTGAAAAGGGAGGTAAGAGATGAATCTCTACGACCGATAACAGAGAACCTTATGAAATAGACCCCGTAGAAGGAGATCACTGCATTCAATAGGCAATACTCTCCTCACATCCCTCTGACATTCACTGCACGCTGAGAGGAAAACCGGGCTCCAACTTGCTGCGGAGCGCATATCAACGTAGAATCTAGCACAAACTTACTTCACCACCTCCCTTGGAGGCAAAGTTTGTAAAACTGATTTGTGGGTGTGGTGAGGGGTGTATTTATAGGCATTTTAAGGTTTGGGAAACTTTGCCCCTCCTGGTAGGAATGTATATCCCATACGTCACTAGCTCATGGACTCTTGTTAATTACATGAAAGAAATAATTATTATCAATTATAAACAAAAATAATTGTTTTTTAATTAATAATAATTTTTGGGTCTAGATACTATCACACACACAATCAATAAATAAAATATTTATCCACGAAGATTAAATATAATATAGATTGGATAATGTGTCTTCTGCTGATGCTGATGTGTTCAAAAAACTAAAATCCTATGCTCAAGGACAAGTGTGTCTGTAATCTAAGTTTAAAGGGACAGTCTAGTATAAATTAAACTTTCATTATTCAGATAGGACTTTTAATTTTAAACAACTTTCCAATTTACTTTTATCATCAAATTTGCTTTTTTCTCTTGGTATAATTAGTTTAAACTAAACATAGGTAGGCTCATATGCTAATTAGTAAGCCTTTGAGGGCTGCCTCTTATTACATGCTTTTTAAATCTCTTTTCAACACAAAGAGACAGAATGTACACGTGGGCCATATAGATAACACTGTGTTCAGAGGGTTATTTAAGTTCTAGCACAAAACAATGCTAAATTTAAGACAATAGATAATAAACAGTCACAGTCATGTGATCAGGGGGCTGGAAGAAGGTTCCTAGTTACAAGGTAATCACAGAGGTAAAAAGTATATTAATATAACTGTTGGTTATGCAAAACTGGGGAATGGGTAATAAAGGGATTATCTATCTTTTAAAACAATAACAGTTCTATGGTAGACTGTCCCTTTAAGACAGCACAGCAGTAACTCTCTTAAACAAACAACAAAAATTGAATTACATTTTGTGTGGATATCTACAATGATGAATAGTATACATACACACACAAAAAAAAATTATCAAATTATATTTATCCACAAAGAGTAAATAATAATAATATAGGGTAATGTGTCTTCTGCTGATGTGTTCAAAATCCTATGATCATTCACCAACCTGTGTGCCTGTTATCTAAGTTTAAGACAGCACAGCAGTAACTCTCTTAAAACAAAAAAAATTGGAGTGAGCTCAGCTCATACATAGAACTCCCAAAAAGTCACCCAAGACAATACAATACAATACAATATACAATTATAGTAAAATGTAAATAACTACTCTAGTGACAAGTTCAAATAACAATTATTAATGCAAGAACTATAAGATAAAGATATATTTGACTGTCGTAAAACTTTCTCCCTTGAGTCACAATTTCAGCAAAAAATAATAATATAATAAGCAAAAATACGCAGACCAGTAAATCTCTAGGACACTGTGCCTTCTTCTCTTCTGTTCAACTTTAGGGCTTGTCTTCTGCTGCAATGCTGACAGCCTGCAAGTCTGAATAAAGTCTGCCTTCTGCTTAAAGGGCATCTAAACCCAAAATCTTTCTTTCATGAATCAGATAGAGAATAGAAATTTAAACAACATTACAATTTACTTCTATTATTTATTTTGCTTCATTTTTTAGATATCCTTAGTTGAAGAAAAAGCAATGCACATGGTGAGCCAATCACACGAGGCTTCTATGTGCAGCAACCAATAAGCAGCTACTGAGCATATCTAGATATGCTTTTCAGCAAAGAATATCAAGAGAATAAAACAAATTAGATAATAGAAGTAAATTAGAAAGATGTTTAAAATTGCATTATCTTTCTAAATCATGAAAGAAAAAATGTGGGTTTCATGTCCCTTTAACCACAGCACAGAACAAGCACAACCCTTGAGGAAAGCTATAGCACATTGCACTGCGTGTGACAGTAATCCAACCCACAAAATTAAAATAATATAATTATTGGACCAGAAAACTATCACTGTGACAGTAATCCAACCCACAAAACAAAAGGAATGATCTGATTGGACAAGAAGACCGTAGAGGAATATGACACTACAATCATTTTAATAAACGAATGAATTTGAATCGATTAGTTGTCACTCGTTATGTTACGTCAATTCGGATTGTTCTCTAAATCACCACCAGTAGTATAGTTACAGTATTATATTATATTATTATATTAGTAGTATACCATGCTAGTCCAAAAACTGAACTAAATATTTTATCTGTTCAATCAATAATTAAATATCTAATTTTCTAACTATTTTGTGGTTCTTTGGATTTAATAATAATATTTATTTTAAGAAATACAACTGCGCCACGCACATCCGAATGAAAACAAATATATCCGAACGATTAGAATATTTGGGAACAAATGCATTCGGATTAGTAGTGTATTAATATTAAATTAAATATATAGTATATCATGCATTTTATCTGTTCAATCTCACTCATATTTTAATTATTTGATAATAAATAATTAAATATCTAATTTTCTAACTATTTTGTGGTTCTTTGGATTTAATAATAATATTTTAAAAAATAGAACTGCGCCACGCACATCCGAATGAAAACGAATACGTCCGAACGATTAGAATTTTTCAGAACAAATGCATTCGGATTAGTATGATTTTGGAAAGGATTTCATTCGGATATTCAAAACAGTCCGAAGCTCCGAATTCGACCAAATTCGAAACGAATTGCACATGTCTAGTTTAGGGGTTAATACATTTATTTAAATTAACTAGTTATTAAATAAATTAAATTAATTAACTACAATTACCTAACATTAATCAGCCAATCGGATTTTTCCTACCTTAATTCCGATTGGCTGATATACACACATATATATACATACATACACATATATATACTATATATATATATATATATATATATATATATACACACACATATATATATATATATATATTTCAAAATGTTGTGTTTGACTAATACAGTGTAGTAATAGTGTCCATATACCTTTTGTGAACAACCCCTCATTAGGGGCCCCAACAAATGCGGGAATCACAGAGTTTACAGGTGAAAAGAACCGTTCCTATAATATACACTTCAGACTTATGATATGCATAAACAGCGTGCTTACCACTCCGGTGTCAATCGTTAACTGTATGTTTCAGACAGTTCAGCTTGGTAGCAGATACAAATGACTCAAAAGTACTTTTTAGTAAACTGTCTGCCCTCCGGCATAGACGCTGTGTATACTTCACTGTTAATTTCAACAGGTGAGTACCTGTGACGTACGCTGTCCTATATTAGAACTGTTGGAGCTCTCCTGAACTCGTATTAAACATTAACAGATATGCAACAAAGATTCACAGTTCAATCAATAGGATTTCAGTGAGAGAGAGAGATGATAAGTGAAATTTAAAAAGTCATTTTATTGAATTCGTAAAAACAGACCTGGCACAGCACATAGAAATCCCCACTGCTGACGCGTTTCCTGCCTCACGGGCAGTTCATCAGAGCATACAGAGATCACCTGAAGCTGCTGTTTTACACACACAGGTACACCAAGAGAGACCAATCACATAGAAGCTAGGTGTGTATAAGAAAAAAATCCACCCTTTAACTCCTTCAATTCCGTTAACATATTTACACATTATTTAAATATAACTGAACCAATTGGGTTTCCTCAGGAAAAACAGCACAAAAAATACAAAATAGAAAACAAAGTTGATTAAAAATAAAAAAATCGAATGTTTCGAATAAAACATGATTTGGGAACATTATAAATCATAACAATTTATCTATAGTTGTAACGTCTATAATCAAATGTTTCCAAATTGCTAAAGTTTAATAATAGTAAAAATGAAAACAAAAATATAAGTGAAATAACCCATTATTATTAAAGTATATAAGATAAATGCAAATTATTAACTAAGGGTCATCACCAAGACTATGTCAGTCAAGAATTGATTATAGAAAAAATAGACAAATAACTTTAAACAGATGATTAGGCCAACTATTCAGTGTTTGATTATATATTCTTGAAAAGACACATACCCAGGCAACATTACTTTATGGACTAAAAGAGACACTAAGTTCTAAAATTGCATGAGTTATAAAAGTATGTGAAAAATATGTGAGATATCTTTACAAGGGGTTAGACTGGACAGATTAACATCTGTCTATCTACAGTCTCTAATCTATGAATGTAGATCAACTCCTATCTATGAAAAGTTTGACATCACTAATTTTATTTATTCCTAATGGATGACCTGTTTTTAAGGTGTGAATCCAAAAAATTTCTCTTTTTGACAGAGCCTGATACCTATCTCCTCCTCTAGCTCCCAATGTGACTTGCTCAATTCCTTGAAAATGAAAGTGAGCAAGTCCATTTGTATGTGTGAAAAAATGTTTTGCAACTGGAGTCTTTGGAACCTCTGCTTCCAATGACAGCAGATGCTCTCTTATACGATCTTTAAGGTTCCTTGAGGTAAGGCCAACGTATTGAAAATTACAAAATGAGCAACTTATGAGATAGATAACATACACAGTATTACAATTGATCGATTCTCTTATTTTATAAGAAATCCCAGTCTGCATGGAAGTGAAACTATTACCTACAAGTGCGTATTCACAGCACTTGCAAGGTTTAGTACCACATCTATGAAAGCCAATACTAGTTGGTAACCAATTATTTTTTGTATTCTCGCTAGATTTAACTTTGGAAGAGAAATTCTTTCTTATTTGGTCACCTATAGTATCAGATCTGCTAGCAACAAAATTACAATTACCAGATATCAATTTGAGATCAGCATCTCTCTCTAGCAATGGCAATCTTGTTTTGATTATGTTGCAGATATCTCCAAATTGTCTACTGTATTTGGTGACAAAATTAATACCTTTTTTTTGGTTCAATCCATGATCCGAATTAGGGATAGTGCGGTCTTTTAGTAAATTATTTCTATCAAAGCTTGATACCAAGATAGACTGTTTCTTTAGGGACTCTAGATCATAACCTCTAGCTACCAGACGCTCTGTTAAATCATTGGCATGCTTCCAATAATCACTTAAATTAGTACAGTTGCGTCTAAGTCTGATATATTGGCCCTTTGGTATCCCCTTTTTTAAATGTTTAGGATGGGAAGAGTCTGCCCTAAGAATAGTGTTACCACTTATTTCTTTCCTATACGATTCTGTGAATATTGTATGGCCGTCATTTTTAAGGTATAAATCTAGATAAGGAATGCTACTGTGGGATGCACTGAACGTGAACCTAAGATTGCCATCATTGGAATTAAGATAGTCTATAAAATGATTTAGCTCTCCCTCAGTGCCATCCCACACCAGCAAAATATCGTCTATATACCTAGTATACATCTTAATGTTGTTATTGAAGGTGTTACTTTCACTGAAAATTTTGAGAATTTCAAAATTAGCCAAATAGAGGTTCGCATACGAGGGGGCAAACTTTGCCCCCATCGCAGTGCCCCTAAGTTGAATGAAAAATTCCCCATTGAAAATGAAAAAGTTTCTGTTCAATAGAAAGGAAGTAGCCATTAGAATAAATTCTATCAAATCAGCATTATACCCAGAATATCTATCCAGCATTTTTTTCATGGCATTTATCCCCAGATTGTGCGGAATACACGAGTATAAAGAGATTACATCTATGGTGACAAAAAGAAAACTCTTTTTCCATTCAAAATTCTGAATCAGCCTGATTAGATGCTTTGTATCTCTTAGAAACCCAGGTAGCGACTGCACAATTGGTTGTAACTGGGCATCAACCCATTGACCCAATTTCTCCCCCAGGGAACCAATCGCAGAAATGATTGGTCTCCCTGGGGGGTTAACCAAAGATTTATGTATCTTAGGTAAAAATTTGAAAACCGGTACTCTTGGGTTCTCAACAAAAACAAAGTCACATGTTTTGGTAGTGAGTATGGAGTTCTCCAGTCCCAAATCCAAAAGATGTCTCAATTCTTTCTGGAATTTAATTGTAGGGTTAAATGTCATTTTTTTATAAGTATTGATGTCATCCAATTGCCTATAGGCTTCTTTTAAGTAATCAATTTTATCTAAGACCACAATGGATCCCCCTTTATCTGAGTCAACAATCACTATGTCTTGGTTATTTTTTAAATTCATTAATGCCTGTGTCTCTTTATTACTTATGTTTTTATAAGTGTGTTTGCCTTTTTTTTCATCATTGATTACTTTCTCTGATAAAGAGATGAGGTCTTGTTCTAAAATAGAGTGGAAAAGCTCAATCACATCATTTCTAGCATTCACCGGATAAAATACACTAGGTTTCGACTCTTTAATCAAACATTGTTTTGTATAACTACCAGTATCCAAATCAACATCTTGTAGCTCACACAAAGACACTATATCACAAAGATCTTTAAAATTACATGTGTCATTAATTGTAATAGCGTCTTTCTGTGTGCCACTAGGCTGATCATCAGTGCCTAGGTTTCTAAAATGTTTAGTTAAAGTAATTTTGCGGACAAATTTATTAATGTCCAAAATTGTTTCAAATAAGTTGAAATCTCTAGTTGGTGAGAAACCCAGTCCTTTACTTAGTACAGATATTTCATTAGGATTCAATGTGGTTGATGACAAGTTGATTATTTGTCGTTTTTGTTGTTTTTCTTCTTCCATTGTGTGCGTCGACTTGGGTATCTGGGTATCATTAATCCCGGTGCTGTATTTTCCTCTGGTTTTTCTTTTTGTTTTTCTTTTTTGTTGTTGATCACTGGATTCTCCCCGTTTTTTGGCTTAGCTCCTAGTTTAGAATCAGTATCTGTGGATGTTCTGATCGGTGTGGAAGTAGTAGGAACAGCTGGATCTATTGCAATCGTTGAGGATGAGCTTGTATTCGATTCACTTAAGCCTGCTGTACTTTCAAAGCTTGAAAAAGTGACTTTCCTTGAGTTCTTATCTTTGTTTTTATTTTGGTTGAAATTTTTCTGCTTATTATTCTTATTTCTTCGCATCTTCCTCTCAGTATTCCAGCTGTATACTACACCCAGTTCATAATCCTTACAATCTCTTTCATATTTTTTATATTTATGATCTGACAGCTCCACACTCAATTTCTCTAGAGTCTCATCTAGTTGATTTTGGGTTATTTCACTTATATTTTTGTTTTCATTTTTACTATTATTAAACTTTAGCAATTTGGAAACATTTGATTATAGACGTTACAACTATAGATAAATTGTTATGATTTATAATGTTCCCAAATCATGTTTTATTCGAAACATTCGATTTTTTTATTTTTAATCAACTTTGTTTTCTATTTTGTATTTTTTGTGCTGTTTTTCCTGAGGAAACCCAATTGGTTCAGTTATATTTAAATAATGTGTAAATATGTTAACGGAATTGAAGGAGTTAAAGGGTGGATTTTTTTCTTATACACACCTAGCTTCTATGTGATTGGTCTCTCTTGGTGTACCTGTGTGTGTAAAACAGCAGCTTCAGGTGATCTCTGTATGCTCTGATGAACTGCCCGTGAGGCAGGAAACGCGTCAGCAGTGGGGATTTCTATGTGCTGTGCCAGGTCTGTTTTTACGAATTCAATAAAATGACTTTTTAAATTTCACTTATCATCTTTCTCTCTCACTGAAATCCTATTGATTGAACTGTGAATCTTTGTTGCATATCTGTTAATGTTTAATACGAGTTCAGGAGAGCTCCAACAGTTCTAATATAGGACAGCGTACGTCACAGGTACTCACCTGTTGAAATTAACAGTGAAGTATACACAGCGTCTATGCCGGAGGGCAGACAGTTTACTAAAAAGTACTTTTGAGTCATTTGTATCTGCTACCAAGCTGAACTGTCTGAAACATACAGTTAACGATTGACACCGGAGTGGTAAGCACGCTGTTTATGCATATCATAAGTCTGAAGTGTATATTATAGGAACGGTTCTTTTCACCTGTAAACTCTGTGATTCCCGCATTTGTTGGGGCCCCTAATGAGGGGTTGTTCACAAAAGGTATATGGACACTATTACTACACTGTATTAGTCAAACACAACATTTTGAAATATTGTTGCAAATAAGTTTATCTCCAGTGGAGACTTTACAGTGTTTAACACAGAAGACTACGAAACGAATATGGCTGTATTTAACGACAAACACAGGAGAGAGAGATTTGAACAGTTACTTAAAGGCACAGCACATAATGAGAGTAAACCTGATTTGGGAACTTTTTTTGCCAACAAGGAAAAGACACATATCAAAGAACTAAAACTCTGGTGGGACATAGAATTCTTGGAACAATATCTGGAAGAGAAAAAAATTCCCAGAGGTTTGAGAATGAAAAAGTTTCCAGCATTTCATAGAGAATACCCAGAATTTATGTCTACATGGAATGAATCTCTATCAGATTGCTCCCTGACATTAATGGAGAAATTGGTGAAGTTCAAAAAAGAACAAAGAGAAAATATCCTAGTTGAAATAGAATCTATGGATAAACAATTGGAGTTATTCAAGGATGATGAAAAACTAATACCCTATCAAAATCAACTAGATGAGACTCTAGAGAAATTGAGTGTGGAGCTGTCAGATCATAAATATAAAAAATATGAAAGAGATTGTAAGGATTATGAACTGGGTGTAGTATACAGCTGGAATACTGAGAGGAAGATGCGAAGAAATAAGAATAATAAGCAGAAAAATTTCAACCAAAATAAAAACAAAGATAAGAACTCAAGGAAAGTCACTTTTTCAAGCTTTGAAAGTACAGCAGGCTTAAGTGAATCGAATACAAGCTCATCCTCAACGATTGCAATAGATCCAGCTGTTCCTACTACTTCCACACCGATCAGAACATCCACAGATACTGATTCTAAACTAGGAGCTAAGCCAAAAAACGGGGAGAATCCAGTGATCAACAACAAAAAAGAAAAACAAAAAGAAAAACCAGAGGAAAATACAGCACCGGGATTAATGATACCCAGATACCCAAGTCGACGCACACAATGGAAGAAGAAAAACAACAAAAACGACAAATAATCAACTTGTCATCAACCACATTGAATCCTAATGAAATATCTGTACTAAGTAAAGGACTGGGTTTCTCACCAACTAGAGATTTCAACTTATTTGAAACTATTTTGGACATTAATAAATTTGTCCGCAAAATTACTTTAACTAAACATTTTAGAAACCTAGGCACTGATGATCAGCCTAGTGGCACACAGAAAGACGCTATTACAATTAATGACACATGTAATTTTAAAGATCTTTGTGATATAGTGTCTTTGTGTGAGCTACAAGATGTTGATTTGGATACTGGTAGTTATACAAAACAATGTTTGATTAAAGAGTCGAAACCTAGTGTATTTTATCCGGTGAATGCTAGAAATGATGTGATTGAGCTTTTCCACTCTATTTTAGAACAAGACCTCATCTCTTTATCAGAGAAAGTAATCAATGATGAAAAAAAAGGCAAACACACTTATAAAAACATAAGTAATAAAGAGACACAGGCATTAATGAATTTAAAAAATAACCAAGACATAGTGATTGTTGACTCAGATAAAGGGGGATCCATTGTGGTCTTAGATAAAATTGATTACTTAAAAGAAGCCTATAGGCAATTGGATGACATCAATACTTATAAAAAAATGACATTTAACCCTACAATTAAATTCCAGAAAGAATTGAGACATCTTTTGGATTTGGGACTGGAGAACTCCATACTCACTACCAAAACATGTGACTTTGTTTTTGTTGAGAACCCAAGAGTACCGGTTTTCAAATTTTTACCTAAGATACATAAATCTTTGGTTAACCCCCCAGGGAGACCAATCATTTCTGCGATTGGTTCCCTGGGGGAGAAATTGGGTCAATGGGTTGATGCCCAGTTACAACCAATTGTGCAGTCGCTACCTGGGTTTCTAAGAGATACAAAGCATCTAATCAGGCTGATTCAGAATTTTGAATGGAAAAAGAGTTTTCTTTTTGTCACCATAGATGTAATCTCTTTATACTCGTGTATTCCGCACAATCTGGGGATAAATGCCATGAAAAAAATGCTGGATAGATATTCTGGGTATAATGCTGATTTGATAGAATTTATTCTAATGGCTACTTCCTTTCTATTGAACAGAAACTTTTTCATTTTCAATGGGGAATTTTTCATTCAACTTAGGGGCACTGCGATGGGGGCAAAGTTTGCCCCCTCGTATGCGAACCTCTATTTGGCTAATTTTGAAATTCTCAAAATTTTCAGTGAAAGTAACACCTTCAATAACAACATTAAGATGTATACTAGGTATATAGACGATATTTTGCTGGTGTGGGATGGCACTGAGGGAGAGCTAAATCATTTTATAGACTATCTTAATTCCAATGATGGCAATCTTAGGTTCACGTTCAGTGCATCCCACAGTAGCATTCCTTATCTAGATTTATACCTTAAAAATGACGGCCATACAATATTCACAGAATCGTATAGGAAAGAAATAAGTGGTAACACTATTCTTAGGGCAGACTCTTCCCATCCTAAACATTTAAAAAAGGGGATACCAAAGGGCCAATATATCAGACTTAGACGCAACTGTACTAATTTAAGTGATTATTGGAAGCATGCCAATGATTTAACAGAGCGTCTGGTAGCTAGAGGTTATGATCTAGAGTCCCTAAAGAAACAGTCTATCTTGGTATCAAGCTTTGATAGAAATAATTTACTAAAAGACCGCACTATCCCTAATTCGGATCATGGATTGAACCAAAAAAAAGGTATTAATTTTGTCACCAAATACAGTAGACAATTTGGAGATATCTGCAACATAATCAAAACAAGATTGCCATTGCTAGAGAGAGATGCTGATCTCAAATTGATATCTGGTAATTGTAATTTTGTTGCTAGCAGATCTGATACTATAGGTGACCAAATAAGAAAGAATTTCTCTTCCAAAGTTAAATCTAGCGAGAATACAAAAAATAATTGGTTACCAACTAGTATTGGCTTTCATAGATGTGGTACTAAACCTTGCAAGT